>NC_091462.1:15467284-15634784 GCF_027789765.1 Dendropsophus ebraccatus | reverse complement strand
TTACATGAACGACTGGCCGTTCTGTGACCCAGCCGGGTCAAGGAACGGCTGGTCTCTGCCCGGATCATCCTGGCCGGTACTTAAGTACCGGCCGGATGATCTTTCCGGCCGCAGGGTTCTGATGCGAGTGCATTAGCGCACGCCCACATCAGAACCTCCCACAGCACACAATGAAGCAAGTGGCCGGAGCCGCTCGCTTCATTGTGTGAACTGACAGGGTTTCCTACAGCCGCAATTCATTGAATTGCGGCCGCAGAAAACTGACATGTCAGTTATTTGCAGCGCCGCACGGGATCCTGGAATCCCGATGTGCATACGCTCCGGCCGGGATCCCATAGATCAATAGGCAGTGTTCACAGGCGCATAAAGTACAGCCATTGTTGCCAATGGCAACAACGGCCATACTTATACGTAGTGTGAACATAGCCTTATTTAGCAGGGATTTCGAGGTCTCCGTTTTCAAGGCAGGGCCCCAACTGTCAGACACCCTTGCAATCTCTTATTATTCTCTATACTATGGAAAGGTTATTCCTAGGGATAGGTAACTTTGCAGTACTAGTGAAGCTTTTTGCTAGGCTCAGCGGACGGCTTGTCAGTCTGCTGCCCTTGAACTCTGTGCCGCTCCTCCCCGGGTACCTGGAAAAGCTGGATTCAGTCCTAGGAAACTTCTCCCAGTTTCCCAGGACTGGATCCATCTTTTCCCAGCACCTGGAGTGGAGTTCAAAGGCAGTGGCTGACGAACCGACCGCCGAGCCTAGCGAAGAGCTTTGCTAGTATTGTAAATTGTCACATCCCTAGTTATACCCTCTAACTACTGTATACCCATCTCTGAGGGTAGATGCACACGTGCCAGATGGCTATAGGGTATAGTTAGAGGGTATAGTAGAGATGGGTATAGTTAGAGGGTATAACTAGGGATGTGAGAATTTAAAATCTGCAAAAAGTGTCAGAGAAATCCGCAGGACTAATAGGCAACAAATCTTGTGCATTTTGTAGCATTACTGCAGGTCATGCGGCCATGCGGAAAACTTTCACTGGCACGGATAGTTCTCAATTCATCCACCTAGCTGCTACTGTAATCTGATCTGTGCACAAAGTCGGCAGCGAATCTACCTTGTGGGCATTTACCCTCAATGGAGACCAGATCCCTACCTGGAGGTGCGAGATGGTCCAAGCATCATCACTGTTTTTAAGGTAAATACTTAGCGAACCCATAGTAGACAGCCGCCGCCCTGTGGGACATGTTCATCGTCGTCTTTGTGCGCTCCCTCCATCATTTCTATTACTATATCGTTAAATTATGTTAATATGGAAAAGCGACAGTATAGCAAACTATTAATGTAAAATGCCAAACCTAGCCTCCATTTAAGCATACACTTGGAATAACAAGAACGCTTTGCAGGTAATTAACAAAAAGAATTATTATCTCTCGCATCCTCCGAGAATTGAACTAATGAATCTGCAACATCTGCTGGAAGTATTGTAATATCAATTTCAAGACAACGCACAATGACAGATGCTGAAATTTAGCAAATCAGACAAATTAAAATGTACAAGAATGAAAGTAATAAGCCCCCGATGATCTGGGGGGGATCATTATCTCCGAGGCTTCCTCGACGACTTAGCTTGTTGGTAGCGATTAAGTGATCTAGAGAGATCCCAGTCAGGTTAACAAGCTCCTCATGTGAGAAGGTTCTTAAAGGGCCCAAGAGAGTCCAACTCCTTGCACCCCCATCGATCAGCTTCTCTTACATGAGGGCATCGTGGCCTCTTCAATGTTTACCGATGCAAGCATTGCAGCTTTGTCCCAATCTAGTGAATGGTAAAGTGCTGGTAAACAGTGAAGAGTCCACAGCACAGACCACTGATAGCTATGGGTGCTGAGAGTTTGACTCTTACCAATCTAACATTGATGGCCAACCCTTTAAACTGGAGATGAAATGTTAGGGTACATGCACACCGAGTACATGTCAAGGATAACTCCACACAGATTCCGATGCTCATCCCCATGCTCTCCTGCTTGAATCTCTGCTCATACCATAAACTCCGTTCTGACAGATTCCGCTTTCCGCCCAAAGAATTGACATGTCAAGTCTTTGGGCGGACGACGGAATAATCCCAAACATAGAATAGAGCCTATGTGACAGACTTCAAGTGGGAACGTGTGGGGGGGAGCGCAAGTTATCTGCAACATTTACTGTGTGCACATGGGGTCAAAAAAATTACATCATTGTTTTTTTAGGTTATCACATGTATCATTGTCTTCATGCAGATGATGATTTATAGAAATGGTACAGTCCGTTTATGATCTCCTGAAGCCAAGGCATCTTCTACCCATCAGATAACTCACAGATGTGCCAACCCATGGACACCAGACAAATAAGTTTTGGATTACAAGGATTAAGATAGCCCTAGAAAAGCTAAAAAGTAAGACTTTTTCGTATGACACATTAAGCTTGTAGGTTGTAGTAAAATTTTGGTGGCACTATAGGCTTGATGGTTGCTGAACTCACCTAATTGTGCAAATTGCTTGAAGGTTTAAGAATTAGAGATGAGCGAACCTGGAGCATGCTCGAGTCCATCCAAACCCGAGCGTTCGGCATTTGATTAGCGGTGGCTGCTGAAGTTGGATAAAGCTCTAAGGATGTCTGGAAAACATGGATATAGTCATTGGCTGTATCCATGATTTCCACATAGCCTTAGGGCTTTATCCAACTTCAGCAGCCACCGCTAATCAAATGCCGAACGCTCGGGTTCGGATGGACTCCAGCATGCTCGAGGTTCGCTCATCTCTATTCAGAATGTAATTATACCAGACCTTTAAACAAAAAAAACTTTAACTCCAGTTTGGTCGATGATAGCCCAACAGAGACTTCAGGTTAATATCTCACACAAACCTCCAGAACTTGTCACACATAAATTTCAAGCTTACTTTACAGGAGATGGGTCATTTTCCCAACATATTCCCCTTTACCTGAGGGCCCTTTCAGAACCAAGCTGTTCTATACTACTGTTCTACAGAACTAAACTATCCAGGCACCATTACAAGGCAAAAGGTAGTTAACCTCCTAAATGCCGCTGTAAGACTGCCATCTCATATTGCTTTTCCTAGCCCCACCTATAGATTTTCTCCAAGGTTGAAACCTCCCATAACTAGCTTCCTTGGTCCCCCCCTAGGTTGATGTCTCTCAAAGCCTATCGTGAAGTTTGATGGCGAATTTAGTCCACATTCTTCATTGTTGACCTGCACAGAACCACAAAAGCTATCCCTTCAAGAAGGTACCCCAGCCTTCAACTCTAAATGGTAATAATTCCACCAGTCTGCTCACCACTGATGTTCTCCAGGTCCAGACAGATCCTTTGATTTATGGGTCCCCAAAAACATATGTCCTCTGATCACTTCCTATGGCCTCCAGTCTACCAGCTCACTCTCTTGATGAACAAGCTACTCTGACCTCCAGTCCACCAACACTTCCATGACGAACAAGCCACTCCACCCCCAGTCCAGGAGGCACCACCAGTGGACAAGTTAAGGCGTAACAGTTACTTAATGGCACACCACATAGACCCTCCCTATCTAGCATCTTGGCACCAAAGCAAGTTCTTCTCGGCCCTTCCTACCAACATTGTGGCACAGGAATCATCAAGGAAAACTATTTAGGTAACAATCCCTCAAGGAGCTATAATCATGGAGGATTTGTTGTCTTATGAATGTGTTAAAATAACTTTTTTACATTCATTTTTCCAATCTATTTCTTTGGATCTACGAGGTATACTGCTCCATTAGCAACAGGCTGAGTTCCCAATTAGTCTGCATGCATAATAGCCAGACTGGACAGATGTGACTATCCAGCGTTTAGGCTGATTGACCAGATCACCCTCAGGCATGTTAGTTCAGTAAGCAAATGACCCCAGAAACAAGCCAACAGCCGTATGTGACCAGAATTTGAACTGGATCATTTTCAGGGCCTGCCAGTTGTTCTGAAGCCGCAGATGACCCGATACCAGACCCATTGGCTGCCTTTGGCTTCAAGGACACTGCATCATTCTGTTCTGTTTTGTAATGTGAAAATGTCATCTATCATTAAAATATGGAAAGATCAGCTAGACTTGGCATTGGACAGTATTCACCAGTCACTTCTATGTCACACAAGGGAAGACATTGGAACGCATCAGCCGACATTTACATCATTGACCGTCATGTAGACTGGCAGGGATCGGCCACGCCAATTATGCAGATTTGCTCATTCCTTCACTTGAACTTGTAATTTTCCTGGGAAGGTGGTACTGTTTTCGTCTATTGATCTGTTGTGTTTTCATTGAGGAGACCCAGGTGGTGCACGGAGACATTGTTCCGTCAATGCTCAGTAGGAAGCAGTATGCAAATTAGTTCTTCAGAAGAAAGAATTGTATCTCATATTAGCCCTATTAGCCAAATAAGTCACCTTTTTTGGAGTAATGCAAACTGTGTCAAGTAGGTTTTTCCACAGAGAAGTGTCCTCCATAGTCATTCTCCACCTACTGTCCATACTGGAAAGAGACATCCAGACCCAGAATGACCACTTGTTGTTTAAGGGATATTCCCAAATTACAAAGATATACTCTATGCAAAAGATACTAGGGTCCAACTTACTGGAACCCCCTATGACCTGAAGATCAGTGATCTGTTTCCCGTATCAGAATGGAATGGTGTTTGTTGTCATTCCATCCAATCTCGGAGACAGACAGCGACAACACTAATAATTATGGACATCTTGCCACTCCATTCTGATGGGAGACTGGGGTCTTCACTCTCGAAATCGCAAGGGGTCTCAGCATTTAAATCTTCTTCTGTGATAGATAGATAGATAGATAGATAGATAGATAGATAGATAGATAGATAGGAGATAGATAGATAGATAGATAGGAGATAGATAGATAGAGATAGATAGATAGATAGATAGATAGATAGATAGATAGATAGATAGATAGGAGATAGATAGATAGATAGATAGATAGATAGATAGATAGATAGATAGGAGATAGATAGATAGATAGATAGATAGATAGGAGATAGATAGATAGATAGATAATAGATAGATAGATAGATAGATAGATAGATAGATAGATAGGAGATAGATAGATAATAGATAGATAGATAGATAGATAGATAGATAGATAGATAGGAGATAGATAGATATATAGATAGGAGATAGATAGATAATAGATGATCCATCCTGTGGAGAGGGGATGATTTTTCAAGTTGAAAATTCCTTTATATTTCATGTTGAACATTGTCCATTGTCACCAGGGGTTCAGCCTCCGGAGCTGTGAGTCCCATCAGCTTTCCCTAGCACCATCAACCTCATCCCATTGTAGAAAGCATTCTTTTGCTAAATGTAATTTTTTTAAATTACTTATTAGACATGGCAGATGTGATGTTCCAGGTTCTAGACCTGTGTTCCCCAACCTGTTGCTCTTAAGCCATTGCAAAACAATATTTCCTATCATGCCAGAAAGCCAGAGGGTGTCGGGGTCTTGATGGGTGCATTAGCTTTGCCATTGCTGGAGAGACACAGATTGGAAAACACTGTTCTAGACTAACGATATGGTCCTATATTTGTAGAGACAATGTAGAAGATCAGTCTGAAAGGTTTCTTCATCTCTAATGCTGTTCACACAAGAAAGGAGACCAAAAATTGTCATGTTAAATTACTGAAGTAAATTGCAAGATGAAAATCTGCCTGTTCTCCTGAATCCTTTGCAGCACTGAATCTTATTTTTCTTCTGTCCTCCACATTACTGCCTTCAATTTCTGGTACAGGAAGTAGCTGCCTGCCAGGCTGCCGCCACTTCCTGTCAGCCATATTAGCCACCTCTCCTTTACTCGCTATGGCAGCCAATCACCAAAAAAAACTCCACAACTCTCACTTTTATTACTTAATACAGTATTTGATGAAACCACGGCTGTCTATCTTTTTTATGTATACTATTTGAGGAAAACATAATTTTTTTCTTTACAGCTATGTGGCTGCACCCAATGTATTGGGTTATATAACTCTCGCTATACACCTGTTAGTCTCCTGCCAGAGGCTATCTGATTTTATTGGCCGGGCGTTACCTCTTAAATTATTCATTCACTAGTGACACTTGTTTTATTTTTATTTTTATGTGTGCAAAATCCCGACAGCACAAAAAATAGAAAATCTGAACTTAAATTAGATGCAATTCACTGTAATTCTGTAAATTTACTAAATACCTGACAAAGGTGAGCGATATTACAATAGAAGGGTAAGGGAGGAATAATCAAAACTTTTAAATAAGGAGTACATAGGGTTAAGGGGGCAAGAAAGTGAACACAAGTGCAAGGGTTTTAACTTATTTGCGGTGCATTTCCGCTCAAGGACGTTCAGTTACGTCCTAGGATAAAACAGGCACAGGAGCTGCGCCCGTGCCATCTCGCTGCGGTTCCCGGCTGTCGGTGATAGCTGGACACCTGCCGCGATCCGTGCAGTTAACCCTATAATTGCTGCGATCAGGCCTATCGCAGCACCTATAGAGTGTAATAGAGGAAAAATCTTCCCTCTATTCCCATCCGGGCCGTGCAGAAGCGATTGCAAAGCCCTAACAGTTGCTATGACACCAGGAGGCTTCCCTGAAGCCTCCTTTGTCATAACTACAGTGGCTGACCAGGCTCACTGAGATGAGCAAATGAGCAGTGTCAGCGCTTGTTTGCTCCTCGTTCCCTGCTCGTTGCCGCCGCTATTACACGCGTCTGCAGCAAGCAGGTGAGTACAGGGGAGCCCATGGGGAGCTGCGGGGGAGCCTACAGAGCGATGGCAGCATATTGCTGCTATCATTGTTGACAACATGTTGAAAGACAAACGACAGCAACGATCAGCCGATCCCTCATGTCGGCTGATCGTTGCCTTCTATTACACGGGACGATTATCGGTTCTGTGTAATAGGGCCTTAACTCTGAGCCAGTTCAGCTTCAAATAGTGATGTCCCCATGGTGGGACAATAAAATAAAGTAAATAAAACACACACAAATAAAAAAAATAAAGTACACAAAACGTAAAATCCCCATAGCCCCCAAGGCAATAATAAATGTAAAAATTAAAAAAGTCCACATATTCAGTATTACTGTGTGCGTAATGACGCTGGCAATAAAATTACCCCATAACAAAACCCACACGGCGACTGCAGGGGGAAAAAAACACAGAAAATCACTAATTTTGTAAATTTTTTTATGCAATGTGGGCATTTTTAACACCTAAATTGTACAGATATCAGCCAAATTTTACCACTAACCTAAAGTACAATATGTCACAAGAAAACAGTCTCAGAATTGCTAGGATAAGTTATAATATCACTGAGGTATAACCACATAAAGTGAGACAGATTTCAAAAATGGGCTCTGGTCCTCAAGGCGCTATCAGGACTGGTCGTAAAGGGGTTAAACTTAATGATAGACACAACCAGATGAAGTTGTTCTACAATCTACATTCTGCAAAAAAAAAAATTCTACCACAAAGTTACACAGTAATAATAAAATAACTAACACGGTGAAATAATAGAAAGTTAGAAATTTGTTCCCAGATTAGCTGAATTTTTTTATTAAAACACTGGATTTTTAACCATCATACACATAGTGTAAATATTGCCAATGGGAAAACCAAATAATAATTAATAATAATAGGATTATTAAAAGTAGAATAAATTGAAAGGAAAAAAAACTTAAAAAATAAATAAATATTTTTTTTTCTCTGGATCTGCGAACAGGACCCATTAATTTAAACAGAGTGCTCCACAAATCCATTCAAACTGATCCACGTGTGGCCACTAATCTGTTACGCAAAAGAGTCGGACCAGCACTTATGTGGTCTGTGCGGTCTGGACTCCATAGACTTGATCCCCTTTACATGTGCACGGTCCGTGATTGCAGCCACATGCTTGTTTCCTGCTCTAGGCCAGGCAGAAATTTTTTTTGACCTTTAAGACCAGTTGTAGAATTTGCCATCAGATCACTAGTTCGCTAGTTCTAGTTTTAAAGGGATCTTTTCTGGATGCCCTTTAAATGTCTGTCTGCTTAAAAATAGGTTCTCTCCTGCTGTTTTTGAAGGGTCCATTCACTCCGGTCCAGACGTGGAGTTCCTGCAGCTTTGAAATCTCAAAACAGCAAATGACAAATATAAATTCTCCAGACATTCGGTTTGAGTTTCTTTTATATCTAAGCAACTTGCGGCTCTGATGCTCCAAAGTTTTATGTATTCCCTGAAGTTTCACAATTTCAGGCTATTTGCTCTTAAGTGCATCAAGCCCAATATGTTCAAAAAGCTCCCAAATCTTCTCCTGCATAAAAATGAGTCTCTACGCAATAACCATATCTGCAGACTTAATACAGCCAGCAGAATGACCAGCTTTTCGGTTTGTTCATATTCTATTTCAATCGCGGATGATTCTGCTCCATCTACATAAGTGAATATGGGCAATTCCAGAAAAAGTTAATTAATGGCAAATACTTCAGGAAGAAAAAGGAGTGAACCTGGGCCCCTTTCCAGATATTGTGTCCTTGAAACTCAAACTTATGTATCTACCCTATATAGACTTTTTGTTATATAGCACTAAAGGTAGATATAAAAAGCCCAGGAACCCTAGTGTGGGACTGGTGAAACTTTCCACCTATTGACTAGCTGAGGGCCAAAAGATGTCCATAGAGAGGAACAGATGGGGTCCACCATAGGCATAGGGTACTAATAGAGAATGTAAGGCAAAAACCTTACACTAGAGGTAGTAATGCTGCCACATAAGACCAGTGGTGGCACCATTCTGTCTGCTCTTCTGCTGTGCTCCATGCTCGTCCTGGGGCTGCATGTGTCTTCAGCGTCTTTTTCCTCCTTCTTCTACAATGGCCCCTCTGACCACTAGGGTGCAAGTGTGGCCAACTGCTCTGGATTTATAGAGGCAACTTTTCTCTGCCTGCTGGTGCCTTCTGCCAATCCCGAGTCCATCCTGCCTGAGCGTTGTTGCATTTGTGCATTCTAAGTAAAGGTGCATTTCTGAGATTCTGCTGATTCTGTGCATCCTTACTAGTGCCTGTTCTTTGGATTACGCTTCTTACCTAATGTCTGTCTGTACCATTTGCCTCTCCTGTTCCCGACCTACCTTCAAAGTACAGAGAAACAAACAATAAATGCAAATTTTAAAGTTGGCTGAACCAATCGTCAGGATCCAATGTGTATGGTGGCCTCCCAACTAATACCCATTGGTAGATGTTGTGGAAGATAAGGGCCGGGCTTGTTGAATTTTAATATTCATTATTCTTTTATCACTGGGAGATAAGCCACTGGCAGAAGAGTCTGGTGAAAGCTTTCTCTCTTCAGGATCAGGAGAGATAGCTGTTTGCTCCACCAAACGAGTGTTATCTGAAATGTATTGCTAGTACGAAAGAGTCTGAATGGTTGCACAGTTCCACGTGAGCTCCCTTGTAGACTGTAGTCCCGCAGACTGTGCTGTATTGTTGACCTTGATGACTCTGTGCACAACCAATAACGAAATCAGTAAAACGGTCTATCCTCGATTAGCATATCTCGCTTAGTATGCATCCTTAAAGTAAGTAAGGATTAGTCTTTAACGCAGGTTTGTTTACGGTGGAGTTTACTATGAATATCTGCTTACTCCTACAAATTCTGCTTCTTATTTGAAGATACAAATGTGTCCTTCCTTATCTTTCCCATTGAGTAAACAACCCAAGGAGAGTGATGGCAGGCATCCATCCAGGGGAAATTTACATGATTTTGCGATACTTTGTAAAGAGTTGTTGATGCTATACTGTCTCTATACATGGCCATACAGTGCTTGTGATGTGACTGTATCCTTTTTTTCCAGAAATGTATCAATAAATATCTTGGAATTTCAACCATTGTGATATCCAAATCCATTATCCCAAGGAGGGCTTGTGCCACAATTCTCTCTTTTCAATTCTTCCTCTCCATTGGATGCAACTCTAAAGGGGGAGAACCAGAGCAACAACCCAAGCCTTTGACTCTTAAGGGTGCGTTCACACCTACAGGATCTGCAGCTGATTTTCTGCAGCAGATTTCATTTAAATAACTGAACACAGCATCAAATCTGCTGCAGATCCTGTAGGTGTGAACGCACCCTTAAGGGGTTTCCCAAATTCCAAAAATGATCCTTGATCCACAGAACAGAGAAGGACAACCTGGTGGGTGGGAGTACCCTTAATGGATGAAGCGTAGGGCACGTGTATGTCCAGCACTCCATTCATTCTCATTGGGGCTGAGCTCAACATTCACTAGTGATCAGAAGATCCATATAATACGAATGGACAAATAACTTTTGGAGTCGGGAATATCCCTTTAGAACAGGAGTGGTGATTAACGATAAGAAAGTACTAAATTGCTTGAGTGCTCGTTACTAGTATTTTGTCAGTGCTCGAGTGCTCAAGCCCTACTGAAAACAATGGAAGACTTGAGCATTTAACCAGGTGCCCCTCCCCCCACTTCGATCAAGCACCATGCTCGACCGAGCAAACTCTCAACACTAGTAGTGATTAGTGATGAGCCAACGTCCTGATGTTCATTTGGATCCAGAATACCAACATAAAAAAAATGGTTGTGATCATTTCTTGTTCACCGAACATTCATGAACAAATAACGAACATACAGCAGACACGCACATTTTGGTCTAGAGTTCTGCATACGCGTAGATTATCAGGTGCAAAGTGTGAAATACGTAACAGTGGAACAATTACGAGCATACCTTTTATTTGTCCGTGCATAGAAACGCAATCATGTGCATACATGTATCGCACAATACATGCCAGGAATGCTAGGCTGCAGCGTACAGTCATCTGAGCAAGTCAAGATGTCCAGCGATCCTCCACTTTTGGCCACAGAGAACTCAAATACATTGAGAAGATAATGGATAGGATGGACTGTGATGGACTCCTGGTCACTACATGGTTGAGAAATGAATCTTTATAGTGCTAAAACACTGGATTCTGTCACCCTCCCTACACTGACAATTTCACAACATTCTAAGCCCTACTCGGTCAGCTCTCCCTCCCTACACTGACAATTTCACAACATTCTAAGCCTTACTCGGTCAGCTCTCCCTCCCTACACTGACAATTTCACAACATTCTAAGCCCTACTCGGTCAGCTCTCCCTCCCTACACTGACAATTTCACAACATTCTAAGCCCTACTTGGTCAGCTCTCCCTCCCTACACTGACAATTTCACAATGTTCTAAGCACTACTTGGTCAGCTCTCCCTCCCTATTCTGACTAACTACCACTGTAAATATTGCTGCCTAACTAAATTCAGATGCTGTCCCTGCTCGTTTCACTCTCCCTACTGAACGGCACAAGAATCAGGATTGCGTTGCGTTTTTTTAAGCGTGTATGTAACGACACTAATCACACAGCCAATCACAATAATGCCAGTAGTCAACATGGCTACTAAGTTAGCGGATGTGCCCTTCCTTCCCCACACCTTCATTGGCTCTTTCAACTTGGTGGAAGGAAACGTACGCAGTTACGTACATCGCAAGATAAACATTCGCATGTTCGAATATTTTCTAAAATGATCATTATATCCATTCCCATCATTAAACAAATTGCTTGGGATCAGCGAACACCAACAATATACGGCATGTTCATACGAACATTTAGGAACATGTTGGCTCATCACTAGTAGTGATATATTCTGGCAATAAATGTTACTGTGGACACTGAGACCTCTAGGTGGGAACCCTTTGGCCCCTGTATCGACCACCAAATTGGTTGCCACTATAAACAACAGTGACCCAGTAAATGGGATTTTTATAGTAGACACGAGGACATGTCTACATGTGACCCCTTCTATTCTAAGTGTATGACCCCTAAGTTTCGGTTTTGACCAGACATAGAAGCAGAAAGTTTTACTAGTCAGAGCGATTCCTTAGCGTTAACACGATGATAGATGTTTGGATTCTCTCATCTTTCATAGCTTCCACGCCATTGTAAAATTGTATTGATTCAAGTTTCCTTGCAGGGTCAGGAAAGAGATGACTCCCGGGTAGACTGTATCACTAATCATTAGCGGCAATCTATTCTACCGTCAGCAGATACCGTGATTCACTTTTGTCAGCAAGACAAGTAATACTATTAAATAAGTCCAGAGATGGAAGTTTCATTGTAGATTAATTTACAAGCACTAAATGTAACGGCTTGCTGGGCTTCATCGCTCCCAGACTTATCTGCTGAAGCAACGTGTCATCTGGAATATATCGACGGCCAATGACAGAATCGGAAAAGTAATGTGATCAGGCGCTCGTAAAGCTCAGCTGATGGCTTCAATGTGGGGGCTGAACATGGCAAATGAGAACTCATCGGATTCTGCTACCGTCATGTTCTGGGTACTGTGCTATGCAGGAGGTTTATTTCCTTAAAGGGGAACTCCAGTAAAGGGGGTAGTCCTACAAATTATTATTATTATTATTTTTTTTGCATTTTTTTAATAAAGTTATATAACCTTGTATTATAATGTAATTAAAGAAAATGATCCTAGTTCAGCTACATATCATGAGCACCGCTGCCTGCAGATACTGGGGCCTCCATGATGTCTATTGTAATGCATGTCAGCACTGGAATGGAAATACTTTCAGCTAATCTCCAATGGTTTCTGACCTTTAAAAGGAGATTCTGGCGCAAGTTTTTTTCTTTCCAATGGTTTCAAAAAGTTGCTTGTACTTAACAGCTGCAGGAAGTTGTATACTCTTTCCAGTCTGACACAGTGCTCTATGCTGCCACCTCTGTCCATGTCAGGAACTGTCCAGTGCTGTAGCAAATCTCCATAGAAAACCTCTCCTGCTCTGGACAGTTTCTGACATGGACAGAGGTGGCAGCACTGTCAGACTGAAGAGAATACATCACTTGCTGCAGGACATACAGCAACTGATAAGTGCTGGAAGATGTGAAATTTTTTAATAGAAGTAATTTACAAATCTGCACTAGTTGATTTAAACACATTTTTTTCCCCTGGAGTACCCCTTTAAATAGAAAAAAATTATACTTTCTCGCTCCCCTGCCACTTCCACTGTGTCAGTCACCACTGAGAAACATTTCCTTGTGTAAGTGCCAGAACCAGGACCTTTCCATTCAGCCAATCAGTGACCAAAGTGCGACACCACAGTAACCAATTCTGGTGTTGATACCGACATAAGAATAGGCTTTGCAGTAAGGACCGACACTGTGACAGTAGTTGCAGCAGAGGGGTTAAAGAAATTAAGTATAGGATTTCCCCGAAAACCTCCAAAGTACCCCTTTAATTTAAGACAATCCCTTTAAGGGACATCACATATAGCTGATCTTCCGCTGGGCTTCTGCTCAAACAGAGTATCCCATCTGAAAAGCAGAGCTTCATTAAAGCTATTATCTATTATCTATCTATCTATCTATCTCCTATCTATCTATCTATCTATCTATCTATCTATCTATCTCCTATCTATCTATCTATCTATCTATCTATCTCCTATCTATCTATCTATTTATCTATCTATCTATCTATCTATCTATCTATCTATCTATCTATCTCCTATCTATCTATCTATCTATCTATCTATCTATCTATCTATTTCCTATCTATCTATCTATCTATCTCCTATCTATCTATCTATCTATCTATCTATCTATCTCCTATCTATCTATCTCCTATCTATCTATCTATCTATCTATCTATCTATCTATCTCCTATCTATCTCCTATCTATCTATCTCCTATCTATCTATCTATCTATCTATCTATCTATCTATCTATCATCTATCTATCTATCTATCTATCTATCTATCTATCTATCTATCTATCTCCTATCTATCTCCTATCTATCTATCTCCTATCTATCTATCTATCTATCTATCTATCTATCTATCTATCTATCTATCTATCTCCTATCTATCTATCTATCTATCTATCTATCTATCTATCTCCTATCTATCTCCTATCTATCTATCTCCTATCTATCTATCTATCTATCTATCTATCTATCTATCTATCTATCTATCTACTATCTATCTATCTATCTCCTATCTATCTATCTATCTATCTACTATCTATCTATCTATCTATCTCCTATCTATCTATCTATCTATCTACTATCTATCTATCATCTATCTATCTATCTATCTATCTATCTCAGGGGCGTAGCTAGGATTCACGGGGCCCCATAGCAAAAAATTTTAAGGGGCCCCCACCCCTACGCACAACACAAAGGACTGCGTATATATATCTGCTTTACTGCTGGCACACTGATAACCCCTGACCTCTGCACGGAGCTCTGCACATTTTCCTTTCCTATTAGATTGTGCAGCTGGAGAACAGAGTTCAGAGGTTATTAGTGCAGTGAAGCAGAGAGCTCTGTCTTATGCTTGTTAACCCTTTCTTTGTGTTGTAAACATTGGGTCACTTACATACTGCAGTACATAAAGAGTTAAGCAGAAGGACACGCGCTCTTACCTTCTACCCGGGGCCCCCCTCCTGCAGGGCCCCATAGCAACTGCCTACCCTGCCTCTATGGTAGCTACGCCACTGATCTATCTTCTATCTATCTATCTATCTATCTATCTATCTATCTATCTATCTATCTCCTATCTATCTATCTATCTATCTATCTATCTATCTATCTATCTATCTATCTCCTATCTATCTATCTATCTATCTATCTATCTATCTATCTATCTATCTCCTATCTATCTATCTATCTATCTATCGTCTGTCTTTCAGAAATCTATGCCATAACTCGTCAGGATATCAGAGCTTTACTGTACAGAAAATTTCCGCTTAAATGAATACATAAAGCGGAAACGACGGGTCCTCCCGGATCTGCCAAATCATTTTTTTAGGAGGCGATCTCCCCCTAAAAACCAACTGTTCTCCATTCATAACGGCGAATCTTGCTGATTGCTTCCATTCCTGGCACCAGAACCGCTCATTAAGAATCACATTTAGGAAAATTACGACCATGATGCTTTCCATATCGCTGCAATGTACCGCGGGAAGCCGGCAATCGTTTAACTTTGTGAATATCAAGTATTCCCCGAGCTTCCCACAAGCTGCAGCGAGGAAATGAGGCTGATTCCAGAACTCGTGGAGGGAAACCATTGTTTTATTTCGCTTTTAACCAGTCTGTGCTTTTTATGTCGATTTGGCTCCCTACACAATGCTGGTAGCAGCAGATATCGGTAACACTTACAGCAGTGCATCCTATGCGTCACATTGGTAGTGCCCAGTATTCCTCCTGACAAGCCGATCAGAGCCGATCTGTACAAGACAGGAAGAGGAAGTGACATGTCAGTGGCTGCTGATTGGCTGGAAGGATGGAACTTCCTGTCAATGCAACAAAAGAGTGTGGAGGCGGTGTGTTATATTCTATGGTGGCTAAATAATAGAATCACTATTATAGGAGCAGTATAGGCACCATAGGGCCTGTTGTACTATGAGTATTGGCTGTAAAAAACACAAATACCCATCAATAGGGGGTGAGACTCTACAGCTGAGAGAAGGATGTCCATGTGTCCATGTGTGAAGCTGGACACCACGGTTTGGACAGGTTACACTGCTGAAAGACGAAGGAGAAGAAGCCCTGGAATTCTAACACCAGCCCTCCTTGGGATAATGGACTTGGATATCTCATAATATTCTAAGAGATTTATTGATATTAATAATTTAATAAAATAGATATAAAAACCATTATGTTTTGAGCTTTAGATTCTCCAGGCATCGAAAACGTGCTATACCTTTTTATATCTATCTATATATGTATATATATAAAAAACAATATAAAAAGGTACTGCACATTTCAGACGCCTGGAAAGAGTCTAGAGCTCGAAACGTGTTATGGGTTTTTATATCTATTTTATTCACATTTATCATTAAATCCAAGTCTATCCAAGTCCATTTCTCCAATGAGGGTTTGCAATAGAGCATCCTCTTCCTTCCTCTTTCGGCGCTGCATCAAGAAGTCACAGTTTGGAGGCAGAAGGGTGTGACTTGGGGTTAAAGGAGAAGTCCAGCAAAAAATTTTATTAACGTATTGTATTGCCCCCCAAAAGTTATACAAATCCCCAATATACACTTATTACGGGAAATGCTTATAAAGTGCTTTTTTCCTTGCACTTACTACTGCATAAAGGCTTCACTTCCTGGATAACATGGAGATGCCACTTCCTGGATAAAATGGTGATGTCACTTTCTTGATAACATGGTGATGTCACTTCCTGGATAACATGGTGATGTCACTTCCTGGATAACCTGGTGATGTCACGACCCGACTCCCAGAGCTGTGTGGATGCTGGAGAGGATGATGGCAGGGGGACACTGAGGGACACAGGGCACTGGAGAGACACTGAGTATCTCCCTGCCATCATCCTCTCCAGCAGCCTCAGCCCACACAGTTCTGGGAGTCGGGTCGTGACATCACCATGTGATCCAGGAAGTGACATCACCATGTTATCCAGGAAGTGACATCACCATGTTATCCAGGAAGTGACATCACCATGTTATCCAGGAAGTGACATCCCCATGTTATCCAGGAAGTGACATCACCATGTTATCCAGTAAGTGAGGCCTTGATGCAGTAGTAAGTGCAGGGATAAGAGCACTTTATGTGCATTTCCCATAATAAGTGTATATTGGTGATTTGTATAACTTTTTTGGGGGCAATACAATACTTAAATAAAAATTTTCGCTGGACTTCTCCTTTAAGCTTGATATTTGACACCATGTTGAAAATCTATACCAGCATTTTGCCAGACAACACTGGTATAAATATACGGCAACCAACAGAGGGAGTAAAGTTCTTAGACAACTAAAGCTAAATGTCCAAAGATATTCAATGTGATAAGTTGTTGCATAGTTGTAATACCACACACAGCCTGGGGACAGGTGTGGTGCTGTTTATGGAAGAAAGCGTATGTTTTTCCTATTTTTTACCTTTCATGCTTTCTATTTGCTTCTGACGCACGCTGTCTGTGCTGTTGTCTTTGCTGCCTCACTTCTTGTATAGTGTACAATCTTTTACAGACTTCCTGTTCCTGTTGTACACTCTAGCTCGGAATTTAGCCTACTGTATCTAACTCCCATTATGTTAGAAGTTTCTAGGGGTGTGATGGGTACAGTTATTGTCTTGAAGGGGGTGGAGGAAAGGAGATAGACATGGCTGAATTCTAAGCTGGAATGTATAACAGAACAGGAAGTGCATTACAGGACAGTAAGTATGGCAATGAAGACAACGGAGCAGACAGTTTGCATCAGAGGCAGAATAAAAGTCGGAAAGGCCAGAGCTAAGTAGTAAAGTAACTTTATTTGCAGTATCAATTAATGCTCATTTGTTAAGACAGTTGGAAATAAATTTCACCATCAGGAAAATCCCTTTAAGTAGAAAATGTAAGTGATAATATATCTGAAGTTGAACATGGTATAAGCTATGATCAGAAAGAGAATACCTTCCCTGACATACTCACCTCAGAAGGTATTACAGATTGGAGCCCTTCAAGAGCTTGGGAACGCCTCTTTGACTCTTTGTACTATACAATTAAAGCATTTTTCTATGTTATGGAAGCACAGATCGAAATATGGACGGTACCATGCGTCTCCTTGACCTAACAGTTATCTAGCAATGTTAGCTGTTTGACATATGAATTTAAGATAACAGATTCACTTTTACATACGTTAGATGCCCAGGCATGATGGGAATTGTAGTTTTGCAACAGCTGGAGGGCTGCAAGTTAGATGAACCAATACACCAAGGAAAGATGATTCATCTATTGAGCGGTATACTCCCTTTAAGATGCCATATAGTGCATAAATAATGCAGCCATATGGTGCCCATATAAATAGAATTGTGATAAAGTTTCCAAGCAATAAACTAGGGAATGCACAGTAGCTGCATCCTTATTAATTGTCTTACAGGGAATATGTCACTTATTTTCTCTTACTGATTATAATTAGATACTAAAACTTATTCTTTTCTTCTAATCTCTTTCTATTTTCTGACTGTATTTTCTTTACTTTTACATTTTTCACATTGTTATGGCAGCGCCAATATTGCCTGGGCTGGTTTGAACCAGCATTTAGTGACATGCTTTACAGCAAGATTCATGGACATAGACGACAATAAACAGACTCTGTCCCCTTGAAATAAATGTGAAACACTCTGTGACCTGTAAAGAAGTCATTCTACAAGGAGCTGCTATTGTCTCCTCTATCTACCGGTGTCACATGACGCTGCAATGCTGTACAGATCACTCTACAGCAGCCTCCTCCTTATCACCACAGACGCAACAGGAAGTCTCAGCTTAGTTTTAGCCCCAGTGGAGAGAATGAAAACTGCAAGATATGAGGATTATTTTATAGTATAGATAGTGAAATTGAAAATTAGAAAAAAAAATCACCAAAAATTCTTTAAAAATATACATAAAATATTATAACATAAAAACATTATAAATTTTTCTGATGACACATCCCTTTTAACATAGATCTGGGCACTTAGCGGTGCAAATCTTATCCAGGTCAACGGCGCCCCCTTCAGTAGTGACAGGATATGTGTCGGTATTTTTAGTTCCTAAGGACTATGACATATTTATGTCATCACATTTTAATAGGAAATAAATTCTGTTGTCTCCAACCTTGCCAAACGCATAAAAGATAATGTTAAAAACCAGCGGATGTGTGTTTGCAGCGCTCCACAATGCATCACACAATCATCTGTCCATCAGACTGAAAATTAAAAATCAATATGGACACAAGTATAGAAAAATAAAATGAAAAGTTCCATTTTTTGGCCATCAAGCGCCCGGGCCGGCCCTGATGGGTATTGTTCAAGCTGTCTGCCCGCTCCAACAAAGGAACGTCAATTCCCTCCTTTAATTGATGTAAAACAAATTCATGTTATTAATCTTGCAGGACGGCGCATTGAAGCCACAATAATATCAGGGAATCTAGCGGCTACAGATGCTTTTGTGAAATTCATAAGCTGAGCCAAGACACAAATTACTCAAGTTTTGATAAATGCTTTCACATCCGCGTGCTCGGACAGATTAAGTGCGGTGATTTTTCTTTTGAAAGTGCATTTTTTCTTAATTCTTTGTAGTTTGGCATTAAAAGTGACTGAATAACTTAGCTAAGCTGAAATAGGTTGGAGGAGGCCATTAGGCCTGAGGAAGAGGCGGCTGATTTGTCTTATACTAGGAAGGCCTTGAAACGCGTTGTGTGTTGGAGCGCTTTGAACTGCCCTGTACTATGAGGGACGGGTTCAAAAACGCATGGTATGATGGTATATTCCGTGGCCTTGAAATGCGTTGTACTAGGTGGAAGGTGTTATAAAATGCATTGTCTATTGAGGAACCCTGAAATGCGTTATATGATTAGGAGGGCCCTAAAATGCATTGTGTGTTGAAGTGCCCTTAAATGTGTTGTACTATGAGGAAAGGGTCCTAAAATGCATGGTATATTAGTAAATTGAGGGACCCTGAAATGTGTTGTACTGTGAATAAAGCCCTAAAATGCATTGTGTATTGAAGTGCCCTTAAATTCCTTGTGGTAATAGGAAAGGGCCCTAAAATGCATGATATGTTGAGGGACCCTGAAATGTGTTGTACTATGAGGAAGGGGTCCTAAAATGTATGGTATATTGAGGACCCTGAAATGCGTCTTACTATCAGGAATGTGTCCGCATGGTATATTGATGGACCCTGAAATGTTTTGTACTATGAGGAAAGGGTCCTAACTTACATGATATATATTGATGGGCCCTGAAATGTGTTGGATTATGAGGAAGGGGGCCTAAAACACACTGTGTATTGAAGCACCCTGAAATGCTTTGTACTATAAGGAAAGGGTCCTAACTTGCATGATATATTGATGGACCCTGAAATGTGTTGGACTATGAGAAAGGTGTTTTAAAATACATTGTGTATTGAGGGACCCTGAAATGCATTGTACTATGAGGAAGGGGGACTAAAACACACTGGGGGAGATTTATCAAACTGGCATAAAGTAGAATTGACTTAGTTGCCCCTAGCAACCAATCAGATTCCACCTTTCATTCCTCACAGATTCTTTGAAAACTTAAAGGTGGAATCTGATTGGTTGCTAGGGGCAACTAAGCCAATTCTACTTTACACCAGTTTGATAAATCTCCCCCACTGTGTATTGAAGGACCCTGAAATGCGTTGTACTATGAGGAGAGGGTCCTAACTTGCATGGTGTATTGAGGGACCCTGAAATGCGTTGTACTATGAGAAAGGGGCCCTAACTTGCATGGTGTATTGAGGGATCCTTAAATGGTTTGTAAACTGAGAAAAGGGCCCATGATATGTGTTGCGTATTGAGAAAGTTCCTCCTAAAGTGCGCTTGAGCTCAGGAAATTGGCTCTTGAAATGCAATGTACTCAAGGAAAGGGGCCCCTGAACTGTGTTGTTACCGGAGGAACCGAGGGCTGTTATGTGTATATTGAGCCAGGGGTGTACCACATCATGACTACCTTACATATTATCACCATACAGTGCTACAGCACCTGTGCAGTGGAAGATACCAGGTCTACACAGTCCATCAAGCCCAGACCGCCATGACAGTTTTTTCCACAAATATTCTCTGCATTATCAGCTGGACAAACATCTTAGGCTCCACACTGTTTCAGCACCTGCCGTACCTTTACCCCATCTATAGTTCGCGATTCAGTAATAATTCCCCTCTTGGAGTCCTGTGCAGAAGGGGTAGGTAGGTCTCTCTAATAGGTAAAGTAGGTCCCCTAGTATGTAGGTAGGTTGCTTCCGTAGGTAGACAGGTCCCCCCGATATGTCATTTTCCCAATTAAGGCTCTATCAGTATATAGAATAAGTAGTTATTTCCCATAATATACAGTACATAGGCACCAGTATAAAGCCCCCCAGTAGGTAGTTCTCCAGTGTAAAGGCCCCCAGTAGCTAGTTCTCCAGTGTAAAGGCCCCCAGTAGGTAGTTCCCCCAGTATAAAGGCCCCCAGTAGGTAGTTTCCTCAGTATATAGGCCCCCAGTAGGTAGCTTGTCCAGTATATAGACCCCAGTAAAGGCCCTCAGTAGGTAGTTTCTCCAGTGTATAGGCCCCATTATAATGGCCATTAGCAAAGTCGGGACAAAGGGTAGGCCAGGGTAGGCGATGGCCTATGGCGCCATCTCCTCGTGAAATACAGGGGGCGCAATGTATGCACAAGTAAAAAAAAAACACCCCACCTGACCTCACACGCAGCAGCATCCCTTCCCCGCTCAGTCTCACTACAGCTCCCAGCTCCCAGCATGACCTGTGTGGTTGAGGTAGAACTACAGCTCTCAGCATGCTCATGTGTGGCTGAGGTAGAACTACAACTCCCAGCATGTTCCTGTGAGGCTGAGGTAGAACTACAACTCCCAGTATGACCTGTGTGGCTGTGATAGAACTACAACTCCACAATCCTAAGCCACCTCCAATGCTCCTCCCCTGGGCCAGAGACAGATGAGCAGTATGATCCTCCACTCCACCTCCTCCTCATGGACAGAGACAGTGTCATCCTCCAGCTGCAACAGCTCCCCACGGACCAGATATAGCAGCAGTATATAGTCCGGCCCTCCACTGCTCTGAGGGACAGTGAACTGGCCCCCGGTGTAAAAAGTTTGGGGACCCCTGCTATACACTGTGTGGGGGCAGCCACAAGGCTATACTGTATGTGGGGCCTATACATTGGGGGGGGGGGGATGCGCCATTTGCTTTCTCTGCCTAGGGCACCAAAACTCCTTGCCCCGGCCCTGGCCATCAGTAGGTAGTTGGTAGTATATAGGCCCCAGTATAAAGCCTTCCAGTAGGTAGTTCTCCAGTATATAGGCCCCAGTATAAAGGCCCCAGAAGGTAGTTTCTCCAGTATATAAACCCCAGTATAAAGCCTCCCATTAGGTAGTTCTCCGGTATATAGACCTCTGTATAAAGGCCCCCAGAAGGTAGTTTCTTCAGTGTAGAGGCCCCCAGTAGGTAGCTTCCCCAGTATAAAGGCCTCCAGTAGGTAGTTTCTTCAGTATATAGGCCCCAGTATAAAGGCCATCAATAGGTAGTTCGTTCAGTATATAGGCCCTTAATATAAAGGCCCCCAGTAGGTAGCTTCTCCAGTATATAGACCCCAGTATAGGCCCTCAGTAGGTAGTTCTCCAGTATATAGGCCCCAGTATAAAGGTCATTAGCAGGTAGTTCCCCAGTATATAGGCCCCCAGTATAAATGCCATCTGTAGGTAGTTCCCCAGTATATAGGTCCCAGTATAAAGGCCCTCAGTAGGTTGTTCCCCAGTATATAGGCCCCCAGTATAAAGGCCATCAGTAGGTAGTTTCTTCCGTATATAGACCCCAGTATAAAGGCACTCAGTACTTAGCTCCCCAATATATAGGCCCCAGTATAAAGGTCCCAAATGGGTAGTTTCCCCAGTATATAGGTCCCAGTATAGAGGCCCTAAGTAGGTAATTTCCACTGTTCTTAGTTTCTCTAGTGTAAAGGCCGTCAGTAGGTAGTATGTACTTGTATATAGTGATATGGAGCATGCTGATATAACCTGGGGATCTCCTGTATATAGTGATATATGTACAGCTGGTATAACTTGGGTATCTCCTGTACATAATTATATATGTACATCTGGTATAACCTTGGTATCTCTTGTATATAGTGATAAGGAGCATGCTGGTATAACCTAGGTATTTCCGGTATATAGTGATAAGGAGCATGCTGGTATTTCCGGTATATAATTATATGTGTACAGCTGGTATAACCTGGGTTTTTCCGGTATATAATTATATATGTACAGCTGGTATAACCTGGGTATCTCCTGTATATAATTATTTATGTACAGCTGATATAACCTGGGTATCTCCTGTATATAAGTATACATGTACAGCTGGTATAACCTGGGTATCTCCTGTATATAATTATATATGTACAGCTGCTATAACCTGGGTATCCCCTGTATATAATTATTTATGTACAGCTGATATAACCTGGGTATCTCCTGTATATAATTATACATGTACAGCTGGTATAACCTGGGTTTCTCCTGTATATAATTATATATGTACAGCTGGTATAACCTTGGTATCTCCTGTATATAATTATACAGTATATGTACAGCTGATATAACCTGGGTATCTCCTGTATATAATTATACATGTACAGCTGGTATAACCTGGGTATCTCATGTATATAATTATATATGTACAGCTGGTATAACCTGGGTATCTCCTGTATATAATATATGTACAGCTGGTATAACCTGGGTATCTCTTGTAAATAATTATATATGTACAGCTGGTATAACCTGGGTATCCTGTATATAGTGGTATGGAGCATGTTGATATAACCTGGGTATCCTCTGTATATAGTGATATGGAGCATGTTGATATAACCTGGGTATCCTCTGTATATAGCGATAAGGAGCATGCTGGTATAACCTGGGTATCCCCGGTATATATTTATATATGTACATCTTCTGCATATAGTAATATGGACCATTATAAATTTACCTGTTAACTAATTTTACATTTTCTTTTTCTATTGCAACAGATTTTGTGTGATAAGGAAATACCCCGAACCACAAAGGCATTAAAGTGGGACGACAAGGACACCTCCGACAACTTGGTGAGCAATGCGGCCCACCCCCGGCTCCACAGCCCTCTCCGCCTCTTCGTCAAGCAGTCGGCTCTTCAGAGACAAGCCCAACAACTTTCTTACTTTGACACCACGGAACACTTCTGGAACTGGCTGTCCAACGTCACCCACACTCAAGAGTCCCTGGTACGAACTAAGCGTCGGCCCATAGTAAAAACGGGCAAGTTCAAAAAGATGTTCGGCTGGGGGGATTTTCATTCGAATATTAAAACGGTCAAGCTGAACCTTCTCATCACGGGGAAAATCGTGGATCACGGAAACGGGACGTTCAGCGTTTACTTTCGCCATAACTCAACGGGGCTCGGGAATGTTTCGGTGAGTCTCGTTCCTCCTTCCAAGGTGGTGGAGTTTGAAACGTCCGCTCAGTCGACTCTGGAGAACAAGGATTCCAAGTCCTTTAACTGTAGGATTGAGTACGAGAAAACGGATCGGGCAAAGAAAACTGCTTTGTGCAACTTTGACCCCTCTAAGATCTGTTACCAAGAACAAACCCAGAGCCACGTCTCCTGGTTGTGCTCGAAGCCCTTCAAGGTCATTTGCATTTACATTGCTTTTTTCAGCATAGACTATAAACTGGTGCAAAAAGTTTGCCCCGATTACAATTACCACAGCGAGACGCCATATTTGTCCTCCGGATGAGCCCCCCCCCCCCCCCCCGACTTACCTTTAAACTGCAGTGCCCTATGATTGATGGTCAGGGAAACTCTTATACTGAAGATGTGCTTCTTGGATGGGCAATGTTTCTTTATCAGGTGGACAAAAAAAAAAATATATTGTAACAGTGTTTAGACGCATAATATATTTCGGTTTAATAATGTCGAATTGTTTCTGTAATTTTTAAAAATTATATAGGGAATAAATCCCTATGCCGAGGGAGCGACTATCAGTATTGTGCGGATTCTGTATGATATACATGTGAGCTAGGAATATATTGTGTAACGACACCCTTAAAGGGACACTCTACTTAAAGTTTACAGCCTGTAAAGGTGCAGACGAATTATAAGACCAGCAGACGGTATCAGTCACATGTGGTACGGAAATGAATCTGGAATTTTTCCAGAATTTTTCCCCATCAGTCATCCCATAAAAACATAACTTCTCCCCAGCCCAAAATGGCTCCTTACCTGGAGTTATAGACTGCATGCAACTGCACAGGACTTTAAGTTTAGTGGGCCTTTAAGGCAGCAGATTGACACTGTTGAACCTTTAATTTGCATATGTGCAATATAAATAACAGCTCATGTTTGAAATGAATTATTATGTTTTTGTTAGTTTTTTTTAATATATATTTTGTGTTTCTGGGGTAGAAATAGAGCAGATTTACTAACAAAGTAGCTTTATGCATGGATCCATAGCAGCCAATCAATAACTAACTCTGATTACTATTGAATTCTGATCACTATTGCAGTGCACCCTGGGAGCGTCAGATCTACAGATCATTCTATGATTTTATTCATTAAATTTGAGCCTAATATATACCCATTTACCAAGCCATGGATTATTTCTTGTGTCTAGTTGTGTCTATGAATGGGAATGTGTGAATCGGTTACTTAGAGATGTAGTAGGTTTCATGGTTTAGGTTTTTCTTTATTACTACAGGAAGTGGTGTATTCTTTCCTGTCTGACACAGTGCTCTCTGCTGCCACCTCTGTTCATGTCAGGAACTGTCCAGAGCAGGAGAGGTTTTCTATGGGGATTTGCTGCTGCTCTGGACAGTTTCTAACACAGACAGAGGTGGCAGCAGAGAGCACTGTGTCAGACTGGAAAGAATAATAATAATAATATTTATTTGTATAGCGCCAACAGATTTCGCAGCGCTTCCAACAGACACCACTTCCTGCAGAACATACAGCAGCTGATAAGTAGACTGGACATTTTTAAATTAAAGTTATTTACAAATCTATAAGGCCTTTTGACACCTGTTGATTTGAAAAAGAAAAAAAAAACTCTGAAGTAGCCCTTTAAAGCTCCATCTATTTGTACATAGGGACTAGGATAAAAAGTAGAGTCAAGTAATTTCTGGTAACAAAGCGCTTCACTTCCCAGCTCGCTGCTTTTTCAATCTTGGTACTTGGTACTCCCGCTTAAAGGGGTTATCCAGCTCTACAAAAACATGGCCACTTTTCCCCCTCTCTTGTCTCCAGTTCAGGTGCGGTTTGCAATTAAGCTTCATTTACTTCAATGGAACTGAGTTTCAAACCCCACCCACAGACTGTACAGGGCCCCTGTGCAATAAATGAGCTTGCCCCCCCCCATAACCTATTTAACCTATTCGTATCTCAATCCATTTGCCTTAAAGGCACAAACATATTAGCCCCCTTTATGCCCCCACATAAGCAGTTATGCCCAATACGTGCCCCCAAATAGTAGACAGGCCGCTTGGTGTCCCCATATGG
The DNA here is from genome assembly GCF_027789765.1 of Dendropsophus ebraccatus. Taxonomy (NCBI): domain Eukaryota; kingdom Metazoa; phylum Chordata; class Amphibia; order Anura; family Hylidae; genus Dendropsophus; species Dendropsophus ebraccatus. Next base: position 15,608,694 of record NC_091462.1, on the reverse strand, counting down.
TACAGACCCTCTCTGTGCCTTCATATATACATATCCATATACATCCCCATATAATATATGCCCTCTCCGTGCCTCAATATATCATAGATAGAATATATAGTAGTTTAGGAAATAGTATAATATATACAGTATATATACAATATATATATATATATATATTTTAATTTTTTTTATTATTATTATTATTTTTTTTTTTCTCTGTAGCAACCCCCTTCCCCCATATAGTATTCCTCTGTAGTAAGCCCTCCCCCATACATTATCCCCCTGTAGCTGCCCCCCATACATTATCCCCTGTAGCTACCCCTATACTTTATCCCCCTGTAGCTGCCCCCCATACATTATCCCCCTGTAGCTGCCCCCATACATTATCCCCTGTAGCTGCCCCCCATACATTATCCCCCTGTAGCTGCCCCCATACATTATCCCCTTGTAGCTGCCCCCCATACATTATCCCCTGTAGCTGCCCCCCATACATTATCCCCCTGTAGCTGCCCCCATACATTATCCCCTGTAGCTGCCCCCCATACATTATCCCCCTGTAGCTGCCCCCATACATTATCCCCCTGTAGCTGCCCCCATACATTATCCCCTGTAGCTGCCCCCCATACATTATCCCCCTGTAGCTGCCCTCCCCTATACATTTATCCCCCTGTAGCTGCCCTCCCCTATACATTTATCCCACTGTAGCTGCCCTCCCCCATATATTATCCCCCTGTAGCTGCCCCCCATAGATTATCCCCTGTAGCTGCCCTCCCCTATACATTTATCCCACTGTAGCTGCCCTCCCCCATATATTATCCCCCTGTAGCTGCCCTCCCCCATACATTATCCCCCTGTAGCTGCCCCCCATATATTATCCCCCTGTAGCTGCCCTCCCCCATACATTATCCCCCTGTAGCTGCCCCCCATATATTATCCCCCTGTAGCTCCCCCCCCCCATACATTATCCCCTGTAGCTGCCCTCCCCCATACATTTACCCCCTGTAGCTGTCCCCTCTTTCATCTGTCAAACAGTACAGTGCGGTCCGCCCCCATCATGTACAGTATACTCACCTGGTCTGGCGCAGTCCCTTGATGTCCCGTCTTCCTCCCAGCTCTGCAGGTGCAGAGTGACAACACTTGCACACCAGGGAGCTGGGGAGGAGAGCGGCCTCTTGTGGCCAGAGGTATAATGCTGCCTCCAGCCACAAGAGTGTATGGCAGGGCCAGAAGACAACATCTCCCTGGCTCTATCAGTCACAGCGCGGCCGCAGCATTTAACTGTGAGCGTTCATCATGATCGTTAACAGTTAAAAGGGCAGAGTAGCAGGTGGCTGTAGCTCTTATGCCGGGGCCCATGGGAGTCCGAGCCTGGTGGGGCTCCTTGCTGCTGAATCGGCTGCACAAGCGACATGTCCGCCACTGCTGGTCTGGTTTCTGTTTTTTATTTTTCTTCTGGTCTCCTAGGAGCCATAACGCAATTCAGGGGCGTAACTAGAAATGGCTGGGCCCCATAACAAACTTTTGATTGCCCCCCCCCCCTTACTGACCACTAAACGGTCAAGTGAAGTCATAACTACATAACTGCAAGCGCTGGTCAGGAGTTCTTGCAGTTAAAGGGACATTTGCAAAACCCAGGAGACCAGCAGGGCCACCCGATGCTGCAAATGATGACGGCTCAGGGGGCCCAGTGTATTGCAGGAGCAGGCCATGGGGCCCCCTGATGCGGCGGGCCCCATAGCAGCCGCTATGGCTACTATAGTGGTAGTTACGCCCCTGACGCAATTATTTTTCCATCTACAGAGTTTGAGATGAGGGCTTGCTTTATCTAGGACCAATCATACCGTGTAATATACCCCTCATTTTACCATGAAATATACCACTTCTTCTTAGTATGTTTTTAACTAGAGACAGACTGAACCTAACAACAGGCAAGTGACAACAGATTCTAGGAAATGAGACACCTAGTGGGGGGATAAGAAGTTACTTTTGGTAATTGAAATGATTTACACACGCAATAGAGATCACATACTCAAGTTTTTTTTTATTATTATTACCTTAGGGTGGGTTCACACTACGGAATTCTCGCGAATAAACTCTGCAGAATTCCGCGCGCACGGCCACGCGCCTTTCCGCCGGCTCCATAGACACCATTCTATGGGCCAGCGTATTCCGCTATCCACCGAAAGAAGTGACATATCACTTCTTTCGGCGGATAGCCGGCCCATAGAATGGTGTCTATGGAGCCGGCGGAAAGGCGCGCAGCCGTGCGCGCGGACAGCCGACGGAATTCTGCGGAGTTTATCCGCGAGAATTCCGTAGTGTAAACCCACCCTAAAACTGGGAGTCCCCCTTTAGGAATTTGTTTCTACCTGATTGTGTATAACACATCTCACAGGAAAATACTATTTTGTATATTGCCATGGTATTTCATGGTATTTAATGTTTTATTCCTGGAAATGACTGTGATATATTGTGATTAAGAAATGAAATAAAGATCTGTCGGCTCAGTGAGCAGGTGGAGATGAGAAAGGTGTAAAACTCAACTCACAAAACCAATAGATATCACGTTAATTGCAAATGCTCGTGCACGGTACACGGGGCAATATGGCTTGATCAATTCATATACAGACACTCTGGTGTTGATTTTTAATATAGGCCTAGCGGCATTAGTATCAGCCATAGATGGGATGTGCAGCCGTTCCATTCTCTCCAGTTCGTGTATTATAGTAGTTATATTCTTGTATATAGGGGCAGTATTATAGTAGTTATATTCTTGTATATAGGGGCAGTATTATAGTAGTTATATTCTTGTATATAGGAGCAGTATTATAGTAGTTATATTCTTGTATATAGGAGCAGTATTATAGTAGTTATATTCCTGTATATAGGGGCAGTATTATAGTAGTTATATTCTTGTATATAGGAGCAGTATTATAGTAGTTATATTCTTGTATATAGGAGGTAGTATTATAGTAGTTATATTCTTGTATATAGGAGCAGTATTATAGTAGTTATAGTCTTGTATATAGGAGCAGTATTATAGTAGTTATATTCTTGTATATAGGGGCAGTATTATAGTAGTTATATTCCTGTATATAGGAGCAGTATTATAGTAGTTATATTCTTGTATATAGGGGGTAGTATTATAGTAGTTATATTCTTGTATATAGGAGCAGTATTATAGTAGTTATATTCTTGTATATAGGAGCAGTATTATAGTAGTTATATTCTTGTATATAGGGGCAGTATTATAGTAGTTATATTCCTGTATATAGGAGCAGTATTATAGTAGTTATATTCTTGTATATAAGAGCAGTATTATAGTAGTTATATTCTTGTATATAGGAGCAGTATTATAGTAGTTATATTCTTGTATATAGGAGCAGTATTATAGTAGTTATAGTCTTGTATATAGGAGCAGTATTATAGTAGTTATATTCTTGTATATAGGGGCAGTATTATAGTAGTTATATTCTTGTATATAGGAGCAGTATTATAGTAGTTATATTCTTGTATATAGGGGGCAGTATTATAGTAGTTATATTCTTGTATATAGGAGCAGTATTATAGTAGTTATATTCCTGTATATAGGAGCAGTATTATAGTAGTTATATTCCTGTATATAGGAGCAGTAGTATAGTAGTTATATTCCTGTATATAGGAGCAGTATTATAGTAGTTATATTCCTGTATATAGGAGCAGTAATATAGTAGTTATATTCTTGTATATAGGGGGCAGTATTATAGTAGTTATATTCTTGTATATAGGAGCAGTATTATAGTAGTTATATTCTTGTATATAGGAGCAGTATATTCCTGTATATAGGAGCAGTATTGGAGCTGTCATATTCTTGTATATCAGGCAGCACTTCAGTGTTGATCTAGTTATTTTGTCCTACCTTATTAATCACTATAAGCTTATAGCAGTTGTCACTTCCTTTCTTCCACACCCGACTGCTCATAATCATAGAAGACAATTAGTAAAGAATCTTCTCTCCCAGGATACAGAGAATATATCATTTGTGCTACATCTCGGGGAATGACTGGTAGACCTCATTTTATTAAAGTCCTCATCATTTATGGTCTAATATTTGCTGGATCACGGGTATAAATATGAATTATTATGAAGTCTTTTCTCTTAGTTATAAAACACCAGTAAAAGTTGGGATATCCATCACACATAAAGGGAGAGCCGCCACCTTCGGTCCTGCCAGGAAGCCAATAAACCATTTCTTGTGCAAAGCCCCAAATTGTATTCAGATCCAGAGACCATTTATGAAGATAATTGAAAGCACGGCTTCCATCAATGTTTAATGAGCATTTAATGCTAACTCATTATTTTGGTACAGTTAATTTGACATCTTGCTTTATGTCCTGCACAGATTTAGGTCCTCAGGGCAGTTTTATTGGTTGGACAAGTCTATAATACGACATGTGCACATGGCTGCCAGCTCCGCGCTGCTCTAATCTCTATAATACATAGACTGGCGGCTGCAGGATGTGTATGAGGGGATGAGCAGGGATCACTGTGTGACTGAGACCCCCACCTAGCGCACGGTTACCTACTGTTAGGAAAAACATACATCAGGGGGCTCCCTGCCTCTTATTAGCTTCTTACCCCCATATGATTTTCTAACTAACCAGTAATGATGAAATAAGATCTATCTATCTATCTATCTATCTATCTATCTATCTATCTATCTATCTATCTCCTATCTATCTATCTATCTATCTATCTATCTATCTATCTATCGAAAATATAGAGCAGCACTCCAAAAAACAGCCTGTGGTGCCAGCGGTTAATCCCGACCAGGGATTCTGTAGCTAGTCCAATAATATATATCCCGCAGCACACAAAAATGAGTGTAGAAAAATGTGAAGTTTATTCCATCAGTGAAAAAACATGCAGCATAAGAAGTGACGCGACGTTTCGATGATCTCCATCATCATTTTCAAGCGTGCAAAGCAGTGAACAAGGCAAGTATTTATACAGGTGTGGTAATTTAGAAACAACAAATCATTGGTCAAAACAAAGTAGGCAAATTATTCAGCATGTGTGATGGTTCATTCAGGTGAGCAAAGTCCTAGTGCAGTACGATCGCATTACTGCGAATAATAGTCCCACATGTGAAAAGTGTCCAGAAAAAAAGACTTGAAATGTCAAACAGAGACCTCTTCATATAATATATAGATGAATCACAAATAGTGTCCTGCTTAAAGTAGATCCGGACTCCCGAACTCACTCTCCCAGACACGGATTTCGTAAACACACACGTGATCACGGTACTGGTCACGTGTAGAAGAGGAATTCCATTCATAAAGAGCTGCTGTAGTACAGACTGCAGGAGGATCACAAAGTCATATCGGCAAATTAACTGTACCGGCTCCGGGGAAGTTCAGGCATCACCAACCTGGATCCTCGCCTTCACTATTGCTGTGTATCATTCAGCCGTCGCACTCAATGAGTACAGCGGTGTGTGTACCGCACAGGACACCCCTTCAACGCCGGATGGCCCCTCCAGGCCGTATTCACACAGAGTAACTAGTGCAATATAAAAAGTAGTCTGTGTGAATACGGCCTGGAGGGGCCATCCGGCGTTGAAGGGGTGTCCTGTGCAGTGCACACACCGCTGAGTGATTCACAGCAATAGTGAAGGCGAGGATCCAGGTTGGTGATGCCGGAACTTCCCCGGAGCCGGTACAGTTAGTTTGCCGATATGACTTTGTGATCCTCCTGCAGTCTGTACTACAGCAGCTCTTTATGAATGGAATTCCTCTTCTACACGTGACCAGTACCGTGATCACGTGTGTGTGTGTACGTAATCCGTGTCTGGGAGAGTGAGTTCGGGAGTCCGGATCTACTTTAAGCAGGACACTATGGGGGAGATTTATCAAAGGGTGTAAAATTTAGACTGGTGCAAACTGCCCACAGCAACCAATCACAGCTCAGCTTTCCTTTCAGCACTGCCTAAAGCTGAGCTGTGATTGGTTGCTGTGGGTAGTTTGCACCAGTCTAAATTTTACACCCTTTGATAAATCTCCCCCATAGTGTTTATGTGATTCATCTATATATTTATGAAGAAGTCTCTGTTTGACATTTCAAGTCTTTTTTTCTGGACACTTTTCACATGTGGGACTATTATTCGCAGTAATGCGATCGTACTGCACTAGGACTTTGCTCACCTGAATGAACCATCACACATGCTGAATAATTTGCCTACTTTGTTTTGACCAATGATTTGTTGTTTCTAAATTACCACACCTGTATAAATACTTGCCTTGTTCACTGCTTTGCACGCTTGAAAATGATGATGGAGATCATCGAAATGTCGCGTCACTTCTTATGCTGCATGTTTTTTCACTGATGGAATAAACTTCACATTTTTCTACACTCATTTTTGTGTGTTGCGGGATATATATTATTGGACTATCTATCTCCTATCTATCTATCTATCTATCTATCTCCTATCTATCTATCTATCTATCTATCTATCTATCTATCTATCCAACAAAAAGTCCGTAGCACACCAGCTCAAATGGTAGAAAGTGGATTTATAAAAAAAAAAAGTGCATAAAACACAAGATGCGACGTTTCGGATCCCTCACGGACCCGTTCTCAAGCTTGCAGCAAGATCTGAGGTTGCAGATTCAATGCAAAGTAACTCTGGGCCATCAAATCTGCTGCGGATCTGCTGCAGATTCAAATCTGCGCCATCAAATCTGCTGCAGATTCTGTACGTGTGAACGCACCGCTAAGGTGCTAACACACATGACGGATGCGCAGAAGATCTGCAGCAGATTTGATGGTGCAGATTTGATGCTGTGTTCAGTTATTTAGATCAAATCAGCTGCGTATCTCCTGCGTATCTGCAGCAGAAAATCCACTGCGATACGGTGTGTGTGTGTGTGTGTGTGAAGCTACCCTTAGGGTGCGTTCACATGTACAGGATCTGCAGCAGATTTGATGGCACAGATTTGCTTTGAATCTAATCTGTGCCATCAAATCTGCTGCAGAGCCTGTATGTGTGAACGCACCCTAAGGCTATGTTCACACTACGTATATGTCCGGCCGCATATTTTCGCGGCCGGACATATACGCGGTAAACTCCGGCCGGGAATTTACGCAAGTTGCGGCCGGCTACGTACGGAGCGCGAACTTACGCCCATAGTCTACTTACACTTCCCGAGCGCCCTACGTAGCGATCTGACAGCGGTCTTTTACTTGGATATCTTCGCCTAGCCCCACTCCGTACGGGACCGCATGTTATGCTACGGACGTAAGTTACTGCATTTTCGTCCTCAAACAATGGTCTGGTTCATTTTTTACGGCGCCCTGTACGATCCGGGCATAAGTTCTTACGTAGTGTGAACTGTGCCGCCGTACATCGTATACTTTCCATTGTACGCAACCTACGTAAGTCTCCGGCCGCTTATTCACGGAACGCGCTACGTCCGGAGACTTACGTAGTGTGAACATAGCCCTATGGTGCGTTCACACCTACAAGATCTGCAGCTGATTTTCTGCAGCAGATTTCATTTAAATAACTGAACACAGCATCAGATCTGCTGCAGATCCTGTAGGTATGAACGCACCCTAATGCAGTTTTTACATTAAACATTTTATGCAAAACCAGAATTGGAAAAAGTAGAAAAGAAAAAAAGTTGTTTCTTTTGGGGTCCTTTCCCCTTTCACGTCTCTCTGACATCTATTCACATTTAGGCCATGTTCTTACTACGTAAGTTCCGTTGTAATCATGGCCGTTGTAACAATGACCGTGATTCCTTCGGTACTTACGTAGTGCTGCAGGCTGAGGGAAATCCGGCCAGAGTGTATACACATAGTATACTCTCCGGCCGGGATCCCTAGCGGCGCCGCAAAAAACTGATATGTCAGTTTTCTGCGGCCGATATTCACTGAATAGCAGCCACAGAAAACCCTGTCAGTTGACACAATAGAGCGTGCAGTGGGGAATTCTGATGCGGGTGCGCACGGATGCACCAGCATCAGAATTCAGTGGCGATATAGATCATCCGCCCAGTACTGCAGTATCGGCTGGAATGATCTTTTCTGACACCGGCTGGGTCACGGAACGGCCAGTGTCATACAAAGTGTGAACATATCCCAAGGGATCATCAATGCAAGTTTCAGGCTCACATCCAGATTCCTTCTGACTGCAGCAGTAACACAACCATTGTTTCTCACCCACAGTACAGCATACTTAGCGAAATCCTAATCCTATAATTATGTATCCTGCAGGCCTGTGGAGAGAACACTTCAGCTACTACTTCAATATAATAGACAATGTGCAAGTATCTTATTAATATTCTGTTTAAGTTCCAGGAGGAAAGGTCTACAAACCCGGTTGAGGTCTCCCATGCGGCAGTGATACTTATACCGGGGTCAACGTGGCGCTCCACTTCAAAAAACTTGAATTAAATCTGTCAAATTAACAACTTCAGACACTTTACAAAAGGTTGTTTAGATTGCAGAGGTCTCATTTCTATTAAGATATACAAGGTTTTTCCATTAAAGATGAGAGCAAGACCCCTGGCCTGGAATTTATTATTTCCTGCTGGTCCCAATACTAGACTCTTCGAGCATAACCGGGCAAAGTGGAAGGTGGATCTTCAGAACAATGAGCTTAATTTGGCACTTCAGAATTTATTCGGATTTTGTGGTTATTGGTTCAGACATTTGTGCAAAATGTGGTGGTCAAAGTGGACTCCCCATTGGCAAGTACATTCATAGAGCCAATCTCTGTATCTAATGTCCAATCTGCCATTCCGTAGACAGGTTGAGTTGTTCGTGTCAGGAAAATAAAACATTTTTATCATTTTGACCAAAATTTTGCCAAGTAAATTTTTCTTATGCCTTGATAAAAGTAAAATACTGCAATATACTAGGTCCCTACTGCAGCCAGTGATTGGTGACAGTGGCTACATGTCTAGGTCGAAAGGAACTAAGACTTGTAGAGATTGGCCGGACAGGCACAATGTTAGAACAAGAATGTAGAAGAATCAGTAAGATATTTTTTTAAAATTTTAAATGGACAGATAACATTCCCAATCTATTCCTTATGATACATTAAAGCCAGTAACCGATCAGTCCAAGTCCCCATGGGGTCAGTTTTAGTGGAATCAACTGACCAGCATGTTTTTGGAATGTGGCAAAAGAAAAGCATACAACCTCTACCTAAATTTCAACCCAGAACTGCTGGCAAGAGTGTGGCATTTCTGGTTTTTGGTCATTAAAGGGAGATTCTGAAGTAATACAAGTTATTTCCAACCCATAAGTAAGAAATCTGACCATTGAGACTCACAACAATATCTAGAATGGGGTCCCGAAGAGTGTTAAAGAGAAACTATCAGCAGGTTAGAAGAATTTAACCTTCTGATAGCCCCCTATTGCACAGGAGGCGCCGGAGAAAGGCATATCTTTTACCTTCATCCTCGGCGCTGTTCCGGTGCAGTTAGTAGTTTGCTCCACAGTCTGGTAAAACCATTAGGACCACTGCCTGCCCCCGTCGCGTCAATCCGCCCCTTCCTAATTACGATCAATGAAGCGGGCTGGATTGGTGCTATGGGGGCAGGCAGTGGTCCTACCGGTTGCCCTAGTGCTCCTAACAGTCATGTAGCAAACTACTAACTGCACGGGAACGACACTGAGAATGAAGGTAAGAGACATACCTTCCTCCTCCTATGCAATAGGGGGCTATCAGCAGTCTAAGGGTCCTATTCCACGGGCCGAGGGAGGCCCGATCAACGATGTAAACGAGCGGCGATCTGCTAGATCGCCGCTCGTTTACTGGACCTATTCCACGGCCCGATGATCGTGGAGCGAGGGCTGCAAGGACATCGTTACCGATGTCCTTGCAGCATCATACATTACCTGGCTGCAGGGCTTGTCCTCCGCTCCGTCTCCTCCCTGGGTCCCCCGCGCTCTATCTTCTGAATGGCCGGTCAGCTGACAGGCCACACTCAGCCAATCACAGGCCGCGGCGGTCCCGGCCTGTGATTGGCTGATCGCTCCGTCAGCTGACCGGCCATTCAGAAGATAGAGACCCGGGGACCCGGGGATGAAGACAGCGCAGAGAAGAAGCCCTGCAGCCAGGTAATTTATGATGCTGCTGCTGTTTCTTCTCAAATCGTCGGTCGCCCGCCGTGCACCGCTATTCAACCGTAGCGATGCGCGGTGGGGGAACGATGATTTTAGGTCTGGCCCTAAATGAACGATCAGCCGATGACACGATCATCGGCTGATCGTTCTCTCTATTTCACCGAGCGATAATCGGCCGAATCAGGCCAATTAGGACCGATCCGGCCGATTATCGTTACTGTGGAATAGGGCCCTAAATGTAGAAGGTAGGCAATAGAGATGAGCGAACCTCGAGCATGCTGGAGTGGATCCGAACCCGAACTTTCGGCATTTGATTAGCGGTGGCTGCTGAAGTTGTATAAAGCCCTAAGGCTATGTGGAAAACATGGATATAGTCATTGGCTGTATCCATGTTTTCTAGACAACCTTAGAGCTTTATCCAAGTTCAGGAGCCCCAGCTAATCAAATGCCGATTGTTCGAGTTCTGATGGACTCAAACCCGAATCCGGTTCGCTCATCTCTAGTAGGCAAGTATTGTACTTGGCTATTTTCGGCAGCTCCATATACAATGAATAAAGGAGTACATGTGTGACACACCGCTCCATTCATAACAAAGACGTGGGACTAGTGTTGAGAGGATCTGGGTTTGACAACGTTATTTCAACCCAAATCCACTGCGTTTGGTTCCCCGTTGCTGCAGAAGTTGGATGTTGCTAGGAATGACATGGACACAGCCTAAGGCTGGGTTCACACTACGTATATTTCAGTCAGTATTGTGGTCCTCATATTGCAACCAAAACCAGGAGTGGATTAAAAACACAGAAAGGCTCTGTTCACACAATGGTGAAAATGAGTGGATGGCCGCCATTTAATGGCAAATATTTGCTGTTAATTTAAAACAATGGCTGTTATATTGAAATAATGGCCGTTATTTACTGTTATATGGCGGCCATCCACTCAATTTCAACATTGTGTAAACAGACCCTTTCTGTGTTTTTAATCCACTCCTGGTTTTGGTTGCAATATGAGGACCACAATACTGACTGAAATATAGGTAGTGTGAACCCAGCCTATGGTTGTATCCATGTTTTCCTGGTCCCCCTAGGGTGGAATCCAACACTAAGCTTTTGGGTTCAAATAACGCTGTTGAGCCCGGACATTTTGTCAGATCTGCTCAACACTAGTCCCACATGTACTCCTCCATTCATTGTAAACAGCCGAACACAATGCTTGGCTAACTTCAACAACTCCCATAGAGAATGAATGGAAAGTCCATGTGTGACTCGCCGCTCTATTCATAGCAAATTCTTAGATTCTGAACATCACTGAGGGTCTCAGCAGTCAGACTTATATTTGACATGTCGGGCTAGTGAGACTATGTGGTCAGGCTCCAAAGCAATTGCTACAATAAGTGAGATGATATTCCCGCTCGTGTACTATATCGGACGTCTCCGCTGCCTTAATATTCCTAATATTTTAGTGTGTGAATGTTTTTGTCTATTTTTGACATAACATTGAAACCTCCCTTGAAAGACGGAGTTGTCACCTCTAACAGACGTTCGCGGGATCCGACGTCCACCTCTTGTTCGGCACTGAACCGCAGAACAATAGATCATTCGTACTTTGCGAAATGTGTGACAATGTTAATTAACGCTTAGAAGGTTTCAATTATCTGGTGACAGCCTCATAAAAGCAGACGATCCTCATTTCTGGTGGTAAACACATTCTGTAATATCGTGGGTAAATGAAATCTAATTGGTTTTTAAATTAAAAACAAAACTTAGACAATAAGGGAAGGAAAATGAAGATTTACTACAGCGCCACCAGTTTTTTTTTTAATTAGGTAAAAGGAGAAACATCAGCGACCTCCAGGAAGCCGGAGAAATTAATGACCAAACACATATCAAGCTGACAACGATATGTCACCACATCGGTAGGACAACTGTACAAGGAATCTGACCATACCCCCAATCGGGCCTTCCACTGGGGGGGGTTCTGTCACCCTGTGGATAGCAGACAACTATTAACTATTTCAGATGGGAACACAAGTTGTTTTTTTTTTTAACACTTTACCAGATCAGACCTGGTGTTAACCCGTCATTGCCACACGGTAACCAGAGGGAGAAATAGGTAGACTGATCTCCCCCAAAGTCTACTGAAGCAAGTACTAACTTCCATATGAAAAACTTTAGCTCATAGAAAGGCAGGGCATGGAGGCTTAGGTGAATGTTAAAGGGTTATTGCACTATAGGAAATTCAGAAAGACATAACTTAAAGTGTCACTGTTGTTTACATTTTTTTTTTTTTCCAGAAATCAATAGTACAGGCGATTTTAAAGGGGTAGTGCGGCGCTAAGAAATTATTCACAGAATAACACACATTACAAAGTTAAACAACTTTGTAATGTATGTTATGTCTGTGAATCGCCCCCTTCCCTGTGTCTCCCCACCCCCGCACGTGTACCCGGAATTGTGGTGCATTACACATACCTGTCACGTGCCGACCACTGTCCCCGATCTTCTGTGCCACGACATCATCTTCGGCCGGCCGAAGCTCTCTGATCATCCCGAGTGCCGGCCGCCTTCTGCTGCGTCATCAGATGCTCAGCCGTCGTGGCACAAGATGGCGGACGGGCGCGACACATATCAGGTAATGTATAATGCACCACACACTTCCGGGTACAGGGGTGGGGGGACACAGGGAAGGGGGCGATTCACAGACATAACATACATTACAAAGTTGTATAACTTTGTAATGTGTGTTATTCTGTGAATAATTTCTTAGCACCGCACTACCCCTTTAAGAAACTTTGTAATTGGGTTTATTAGCCGAAAAATGCATTTTTATCATAAGAAAGCAGTTTGAAGCTCTCCCCCCTGTCTTCATGTTTTTCTATGGAGAGGTGAGGGGTGGAGGGAGATGAGGCACCAAAACAGGACAAAGAGTTAATTTACAGCTACATGACCGGGCTATCTCCTCTGACAGTCAGCACTGACCTCTGAATACCTGCTTTCATACAGCTCCCACTGTGTAATTCTCTGCTGGTGACTTATCTCCCTCCTCGCCCCCTCCACTCTCCATAAGTTAGACAGGGCCCGACTGATGTAAACCAGTCGAGATTTCCTGATAAGTCGAGATTTCCTGATAATGAGCAATGGATGAGAGAGGAGGGAGGGGGGGGGGGGGGACCTGGGGAAAGTCTTTTTGAATGCAGTTAATGGCATATTTGCCTAATAAACCCAATTAAAAAGTTTCTCAAAATCGCCTGCACTATTGATTTCTGCAAAAAAAAAAAAAAAAAAACACCACACACAGTGACACTAACTGATATAGTGTTATGGCTATCTGTACTGTATTCACCATTGCTTCATCTCTCCGACAGGAGGTTGTGTAGTTCTTTCAGTGTGGTGTTGTCTCCAGCTTCTCTCTCTCGAGACAAAGCATCATCCTCTTGGCTGGATCTTGTTTCTGAGCTGTAGCCCCACCCCCGAGTGATGTCACCAACTCTGACCAGCCCCTTCAGCCGATATCATCATCTCTGTTATATATACAGTAGTGGATTATAATAGGGGCGTTTTGGACGGCAGCCCGGGGCCCTGAGCTCCTGGGGGGCCCATGACCACCCAAAAAGACTTATACTTTAAATGGTGTACTGTCTCCTGGCTACACTTCTGCCATGATTTGCAAAAAATCACTGTTTTTTTATCCGCCATAGACTTCTGAACGCCTAACCTTCTTGGGCACCCAATGTATTGGGGTCAAACAGTTTAGAACGAAGGTCCCGTCCTTACCAGATGTACAGGAGGGGAGGGTGTTGGGGGAAGACCGCCCCATAGAAATGAATGGGAGAATCTCTGCACTGCACACACAGGTGACATCATTAGAGCTGCGTCTCTCCCCAGCAATGAACAGGTGAGGGGATCGTTTTGTGATTGCTTAAGCCTATCTCACACATTGGTTAAATTGGCAAACGACTTCACACGGAACGATCTGCAAATTTTTTGCGAACGTTCAACGAGGATTTGAGAACATGTTCAAAGATCAAAATGAACGATTTATCGCTCGTTGTTTGATCGTTCGCTGCGTTTACACGTACGATTATTGTTCAAATTCGATCGTTATTGCACAAATTCGCACGATAATCATTACGTGTAAACGCACCATTAGCAAACAATATGATTACTAATTTTATTTTCAAAGGGAGCTGGAATCTGATTGGTTGATAGAAGTGGCTGCCTCATTGAATCTGATCGGTTGCTAGGGGCGGCCGCCTCATTTCCCATTCTATCTACTGCTCTTTGGGCACTTACTACAGTTGTCATTAATAACAGAGAGGGGTGACAACCTGCAGCTGATCTTACTAACTTCACTGGCCTCACTGGGACCCACTAAGTTAAAGCAGACCTGTCACCCCCCGTGCCGGGGTGACAGGCTCCCGACCCCCCTATACTCACCTGATCCCGCTTCCTGATCCTGTCGGGTCACGGAGATATGAGCACCCGAAGCCCGGCGCGCGCGCTCACAGGAGAGTCCGACGCTCAGAGAATGAATGGGGAGTCCGATGCTCCGTTATTCTCTATGGGCATCGGACTCTCCTGTGAGCACGCGCGCCGGGCTTCGGGCGCTCATATCTCCGTGACCCAACCGGATCAGGAAGCGGGATCAGGTGAGTATAGGGGGCTGTAACGGGGGGTCGGGAGCCTGTCACTCTGGCACGGGGGGGGTGACCGGTCCTCTTTAAACCAAGATCAGCACTGGCTTCCAGCCACTCTGTGAGATTTTGATATTACATTTGTAAAGTGTATTGTACTCATCTTTTAAGACACCACTACATCTTCAATGTGGCAAAATGCCTCCAAAGAAAACTCCCTTATTTGGCAGAAAATCTTGCGTGGCCGTGAGGAAAACTGCGTCACGAGCTGCAGAGACTCCTCAGCAAGCTGATGAAATTCACCATGCTGCTGCTCGAGCTTCTGAAACACCTCAGGAAACTCAGGCCAGACAGCCAGCTGATCAAAGCCCAAATCTAATTAACACACTGACAATTTATACCTGGGACATTTAGGGGGAATGAGAGGTGTTTACAGTACGCTGACTCATGTTGAAGAATGCCACAGACAGAGGAACAGACAGTGAATACAGCAGCTGGCTGGAGATTATTTGCACGTTTCATAAATTGTCTGTAGGCACGGGCCCATAGGTATGAGCAGAACTATGAAAGCGCCATCCATAGTTGTCTACAATGCACAGGCCCAGGATAGATGTCTAACATCTGACTGCATGTCAGTCTTCTTATATGTCTATCAAAGAGAATATAGTACTTCTCTCTCCTGATCCAGCTTTCCTCCCGAAATTAGTCTAAGATTTCCGAAGATATCAGAAGATTGTTCTTCCGTCTTTCTGTGAGAACTCCTCTAATGAGCGGGAGGCTAGCTTCCACTGCTTGGATGTCTATAGAACTATCAATTTAGAGGTTACTGGACAGTGGAGGCAGAGTGATAATTCACTGAAGGAAAAAGGGAAGGCAGTTTCTTCCCAAACTATAGCCAGATGGGTTAAAGCGACTCTGTACCTACAATCTGACCCCCGCAAACCTCCCCCCCATACCTTTGGATAGCTGCTTTTAATCCAAGATCTGTCCTGGGGTCCGTTCGGCAGGTGATGCAGTTATTGTCCTAAAAAACAACTTTGAAACTGGCAGCCCCGTGCCCTACGGGAGTGACCTGGATTGTGTATGCATTAGGCTGGCACAACCTCTCTGTCCTTCCTCCCCCACTGTCCACATCATTAGGAATGCTCCAGGCAGATCGTCTCCTATTCGTCAGCTGTGGCAGCCCGGCACATGGGCAAATTTTCAGCATGGAGAGAATGTTCCAGTGGGATTCCTAATGATGAAGAGGGTGGGGAGGTGGGACCGAGGGGTGGTGCAAAGTTAGGGCACAGACACTCCGTAGGGCACAGGGTTGTAATCACCTGTCGAACGGACCGCAGGACTGATCTTGGATTAAGAGCAGCTATCTAAAGGTAAAAGTGGTTTTGGGGGGGGGGGCAGATTGTGGGTACAGAGTCGCTTTAAGCAAACTATAGGGAAATTCTATAAGATTAGTGGCAAAGAGGTTCCAGTAGGCTTTGAAGCCCACACAACTATGGCAGTGGCTACATCATAGGCAGAGCGCCTCGGTGTCTGTTGACCAAATTTGACCCCTCACATGTTCTTCCGTCATTATAGATTACAGCTTTCCTCTTCCAAAGATTTGACCTTTGGCAGAAGAGTCTTACAGGCTTACAGCAGGGATGGGGAACCTTCCTTCGGCTGTCCAGGCATGATGAAAATTGTAGTTTTGCAACAGCCAAAGGAAGGTTCCCCATCTCTGATGTACAGCATATCTATGTTGTGCTATATCTCTTTGAAAGCCTTGCTATTAGGCCCTTGATAAGAACTGGTGTTGGAGGAGCGTTTGATTCTTTTTAAAGCTCCAGGAATCCCAATTCTTGGCCAGTTGGAAGTAGGTGATTTAAGTAATTTAAGTTTTTCCGGCTTTTAAAATGGACTTCCACCACAGACTGTGAGGCCCAGGCTTCCACTTTGTCTGTTGGGTGAGCCTTTAGTAGAAGTAGTTTTGCATTGGAAAATAGTGATTCGTGCCGCAATTGCGGGTCCATGATAGGACCTGCCCATTTAAAAAAAAAAAAAAAAAAGATTTTGGTGGATAACGGGCCTGTAACACATACGGCCGTATAATATGGCTATGGAATTGCAGACAGCCTACGGAACAAGTGGCTATACTAAAATGGAAGCCAGGTGATAATCTGACATAGGAAGAGACCCACCTTTGGATCCTTTTTGTTAGGGTTATGTCAAAGTTTTTGGATTTTTTTTTTTCTAGTTAAAAGCTTGTTTTTAACTTCTGGACATATGAAAATCTGCCTTGAAGTCTATACATTCTAAAAGAGCAACAACTTTCATTAGCCCGCTAAAACCCACCCTCCCACCACCTTTTAATTACAGCTTTCATAACGATCAGGAAGAAAAACGGCTTTGATTCGGTAAAAGAAGAAAAACAGTCCACACAGGTCAAAGGACAATAATGATTTTTACATTTCCAAACAGCCAACATAAGACTTTAAAATGTTATTTTACAAGTCAATAATATGTTAAGTCACAGGCATCTTTTTAATGCAGCCGACCTCTACAATTATACATTTACATACAGCACAGTGTTTGACATTTTTGGTACAAAATGTGTTTTTTTTTTAAGTTGAAAATAACAGACAATGAAAATAGAATTTTTTAACCATATTTCAAGTATTTCAAAGCAACCTGAAATAGAATTGTTTTATTTGATGCATTTATCACACCAGGCTCTGTGCCATACCAAACAAGGGAGCTTTTAAAGCACCTTTAGAACAAGGTATTTACTAATTCAATTTGGTCAGGACCAAATAACATCCCGGACGAGCCCCCAACCCACCCCCTCCCAAAAAAAAAAAAAAAAAATCCATGTTATAACCTAAAATAACCCCTCTATTTGCTTCATAAATTAATTCTTTGACAGTTTCCTTCAAAAGTAATGGATTTGGTTGATGTCCTAAAGATTAAGTATTTTTAATCAGCACAGAAATAATGAAAGGTCATAATCTGCACAAAGGAGTAAGGGACCATATGGGGAAACCTCTCTCAATAAATATAAATGACATAAAAACAAAGTCCATGAAGGCTGATTAAAGGGGTACTCTGGAGAAAAATAAATTAAGATCAGCTTTTTCAATAAGAGTCGTCCAGTACTTATCAGCTGCTGTATGTCCTGAAGGAAGTGGTGTATTTTTTCCAGTCTGACACGGTGCTCTCTGCTGCCACCTCTGACCATGAGAGGAACTGTCCAGAGCAGGAAAGGTTTTTCATGGGATTTGTTACTAACATTGACAGAGATGGCAGCAGAGAGCACGTGTCAGACTGGAAAGAGTCCACCACTTCCTGCAGGACATACAGCAGCTGATAAGTAATGGACAACTTGATATTTTTAAACAGAAGTCATTTACAAATCTGTTTAACTGTCTGATACAAGTTGATAAAGTACCCCTTTAATAAGAAAAATACAGCTGCTATCTTCCAACAACAACAGCACACCAGCCTATGGGTTCTGCCTGGTATTTCAGCTTTGCTCCATTGAAGTAAAAGAAACCAAGCTATAATATTACATATAACTTAAGGGTAGGTGTGGTGTTGTTTTCTTACCCTTTAAGAATAGAGGAGATCTGGAGAAAATAATCAGCACAGAACGGTTTGAGCTACTGAGAACAAAAGAAAAATTAAATGAACGTTCGTTTTAAAGACGTTGACAATGCTGGCCTTATATCTATTCAACATATCAGCATGAAATATCCCCAATGGGGATATGACCCATGAGTCAGTGCAGCAGCAGAGGAGATTCCCTGTATAGTGAGAGATAGTGGTGGCAACCTATGGTTCTCCAGTCTCTGTGAGCTTACACTGTTTTTGTAATCCGTTTTTTCCATCCATTTTATGCAAAAAAACAAAAAAAAACAAAAAAAACAAATGAAAAACATATGAAAAAAAGGATGCATCTGTGTGTATCCGTTTTTCCTTGACTTCCAATTAAAAAGTTAAAAATAAACGGATAAAACATCTTTTTTTTAACGTACACAAAAAGTCTTACACGTTTTGGCTGGGTTCACACTACTTCTTTGCAATCCGTTTTTTTCATGGAAAAAAACGGATGTATGTGCGTGCATTCGTTTTGATAAGTTTTTCCTTCGAATTTTATTATAAAAAAAAGATCGAACGGTTCAGGTTTTTTTTAACGGACACAAAAATGAGGTCGACTACTTTTTTGTGTATGTAAAAAAAAACGTATCCTTTTCTTATAATGGAATTCAACGGAAAAGTGGATCAAAACGGATGCACACACATGCGTGTTTTTTTCAATCCGTTTTGCATCTTTTTTTGCAAAAAATGATCCATCTTTTTTTTTTTAATAATTGAAATCAATGGAAAAATTGATCAAAATGGATGCACACAAACGCATCCATGAAAAAAATGCATTTCAAAAACTTAGTGAGAACCCAGCCTAAAATGGATAAAATAAAATAAAAAAAAAACAGCTGCAAAAACGCAGTGTCACCCCATCCTTACAGCTGATGATCCATGGGTTGTCCATGATCTAGTGTAGGCTGTTCTAATGACAAGGTAGACTATCAGATCCATGGGTACCAGGCGGCTCTGCCGAGGTTTATGTAATAGGAGTCATGGCAGCTTGTTACCTACATTTTAAAAAGGTCAGCTGTGAGGAACATATAACACAAAGGAGAAAGCGATCAGAGCCGACAGGTTTCCCTGTAAATGGCAGATGTGTAACACTTACAGAACAATGTGTAAAGCTCGCCCTCCGTTTATTGGGTTTTCTTCATTGCTTCCCTGTAGAGTTTCCCGCCGGTGGCTCTCTAGCTATTGCAGAGATATGAACCCCCCATGTGGTTTTATAACAGCTGGAGAGCCTCAGGTTGGGGAACACTGCTTTAGGGTGGGTTCACACTTACAGGATCTGCCGCCTATTTGATGGCGCAGATTTGAAGTAGCAGATTCAATGCAAATCTGCATCATCAAATTTGCTGCAGATCCTGTACATGTGAACGCACCCTTAAAGGGAAAGCTCTAGCAGGCTATGTCCTTACTGTCCCTTTACTTTCCACAAAATAAAAGCACAGCCTTAGAGCATTTACCAGGAATCATCCTACGGCCTTCTTTCCCAAGAAACTTGCAGTACGGACAATGATACAACTGTATGTACTCTATGGGGGAGATTTATCAAACATGGTGTAAAGAGAAAGTGGTTCAGTCGCCCCTAGCAACCAATCAGATTCCATCTTTTATTCCTCACAGACTCTTTGGAAAATCAAAGGTGGAATCTGATTGGTTGCTAGGGGCAACTGAACCACTTTCTCTTTACGCCATGTTTGATAAATCTCCCCCTATATCTTCAGTATCCTTCCTCTTTTATCTTACAGACACTCAACTGTACAAAAAAAAAATAATTAAGCTTACCCTTGCCACCTCTAGGGGGAGTAATCTGTAGGAAGCTGCTATTTAGGTCAATGGGGTGACCGACAACTGTATACAGATCACCCCTCTAGTGGTGGCAATAGGTAGATAGGATTCTAAAAAGTGTGTTTCTGAGAGAGCTAAAGATTTAGAGCAATACTGGCTGAATTTAATAGGACAAATCTGTAAAATAAAATAAATAAATACCAATTTTTTTTAAATTTTGAACATTTTTCAAAATGTATGTAAACTGTTCAGTATATAAACGAGCAGATGTAGATGGATAGGTGTGAACAGGCCTCAGTGTTGACTTTCTTATACTCCACATCCAGAGGTGCATTCAAAATTTTGCTAGTTTCCTGCTGCCGGTATTATGAGAGAGATCTGTCAGGGTCACTTGGTGCAAGGCAACCATTGTTACAGATTCTTGTTTGCGATCTTTATTAAAGGGGAACTCCAGCTAAAACATTTTCTTTCAAATCAACTGGTGACAGAAAGTTATACAGATTTGTGATTTACCTCTATTTAAAAAATCTCCAGTCTTTCAGTACTTATCAGCTGCTGTATGTGATGCAGTAAGTGGTGTATTCTTTCCAGTCTGACACAGTGCACTCTGCTGCCACCTCTGTCTGTGTCAGGAACTGTTCAGAGCATTAGTAAATACCCATTAAAAACCTCTCCGGCTCTCTAGACTGAAAAGGATACACCTCTGCCTGCAGGAAGGCTGGAGTTAAAGGGGAAGTCCAGTGCCGGGCTAAAAAAATTTCGGGCTGGGGGTGGAGAAACATAAAAAGGAAGTCATATTCACTTGTCCCAATGCCCGTGCAGCGCCACATCCTGTTCCTAGACTCCAGCCGGCTGTCTTCTTAGCTCCCCTCCAGCTATGTTATGACCTGGTTGACGTATGCCTTGCTTAGCCAGTCAGTGCCGGGGAGAGGGGGGGGGGATGACACTGACGGGGCAGTCACTGATTGGCTGAGCGGGCTAAATCCCAATCAGTTTGTGCCATTCAACCCGGATCGTTTCGTACCTGGAAAACAGGACACCCGACAGGGTATGGCAGCCAGGTGATGCAGCACAGCACAGGTACTGGGACAGGTAAGTATATTGGGGGACATTTATAAAACGTTCGCCCGAGGTGTACGCCAGAGAGGTGCAGATTTGTCCATTCTCCCTGACATACACCTGCTGTATGCCCCACTCGCCCAATAGGCGGGCTGGGGGGGGGGAAGCCCGGCCTGCTTCCGCACCTCATTTATCATGATTTACGCCTGGTGGGGCCTAACATAAGACCAGCGTACTTGGGTCTTCATAAATCCCCCCCCATTGTCTTTAAAGTGACACTGTCACCTCCTTTTTGCATTCTGACATCTCTACACAGGTGCAAAGGGTAAATTTAGTCGGTTTTCATACATTATTTTATATCATACGTCATGGTGCTTGTTCAAGTAAAAAGTCATCTTTTATCAACTGCAGATTGTGTTAAGTGGGCAGGGCCTCGTGGCATTAGCGCCACTTAGCCCCGCCCACAACACCACAGTTTGCCCCGCCCCCTCGTCGGCCAATGGAACAGGCTGGCCGAAAGGTCTAGACCCCACCCCCTTTACGTCGGCCAACCAATGGGCGTCAAGGGGGCAGGGCCAACGGCTCCATTGTGGGCGGGGCTAAGTGGGACTGATGCTGCGAGGCCACGCCCACTTAATACAATCTGCAGTTGATAAAAGGCCACTTTTTACTTGAACAAGCACCATGGCGTATGATATGAAATAAGGTATGAAAAATGCTAAATTTTACCCTCAGAATGCACAAAGGGGGTGACAGTGTCACTTTAACTCCCCCCCCCCCATTCCCTGTCTATAATTATTATTTTTTTTGTTTCCCCCTACCAGATTTCTCTTTGAAATAATGTAAATTACAAATCTCAGGCACCAGTTGATTAAAAAGATTCTACCCCAATCCCCCCCGAAGTAGGAAGGCTGAAGGACAAAGGAAACCCCAATTTTGCTTTTAAAGAGTTTATCAGGAATTACAGTTACTTTCTAGCAAAAACAGCGCCTCCTGTTTCCTCAGCTTCGTTTTATCAAGTTGTAATACCACAAACAACCTGAGGACAGGGATGGCCCTGTTTTTTCAACGAGAGGATCAATGTTTTTTCTATTCCTGGATAACCCCTTTAAGACTTTGGTGGAGAATCAATCTACCTTAGCCACTCTAAGCTATATTCCAAATTGGGATTTTACTGGCTACTCTCTTTCTATAACTGCAGCCATAAGAAAAGCCTACAGGACATTGTATTTTTGGGAATGTTCTGAGTTACATCTGTGTCAGAGACCATGTTCGTCCATTACAGATCCCATTAAGCAGTGGGAAAAATAGGAGGTGTCTCTGCTGGATGATGGACTGAAACTTATTTATTCCAGACAGGAGATTTTAGCTCTGAAGCCTGTAAAATTCTGAATGCAGCTCTGGACTATGGCAATATTAGATAATCAATACAATGTATCTACAAAACATTGCTATCTAGTCTATGTAAACTGCAAATATTGTGTAAAAGGTGGATATGTAGAGGAGGTTTTCTCACCACGGGATGGCTTATTGCTGGGATATGTCATCTCTTGCTGATCATAGGGATCTAGATGCTGAAAAGCTTGTGACCCCTGCCCTTAGTTTTCCAGATCACCAGGTCCTAAGGGATCAAACCCCTACCAATCAGAATCTTAGGCATATCCTAGCAATATGTCATAACCTTTTAGGATGTGACTACCCCGTTAATGAAATCAAAGTCTTCACCCATGACTTAAAGGGATTCTCCACTATTGTGTAGGTTGTCTCCAGTTAATACTCAATGGAGCTTAAAACAAAAACTGCAGAAAACCCCTTAAATTGATAAGATATGTCCTTAATCTAAAAAATAACTTTAAAAAGGAATAAAATGTAACGTTCCACTGTCTAATAAAGTTATAATATTGGTAAATAAGGTTATATTACTTTCACTGTCTGCTCTGTTGCCTTCCACTAAACTTCCTGTGTGGTGAACATGTAACAGACTTCCTGTTCCTGTGTACGTTTCAGCTGGAAATTCAGCCAAATATATTCACCCTCTCACTTTGTGGGAGGGATTATAGTCAAGTAACAGTAGCGAGATAGGGATAGAGTTGACTGAATTCCTGGCTATAGTGTAGACAGGAACAGGAAGTCCGTTATAGGACGTATACCAGACAGGAAGTTGGCCTAAAGACAACACAGCAGACAGTTTGGTGGTAAAATAACCAATATATTTTTTATTTTTAGACAGTTGAAAAATAGTTTTATCAATGGATAACCCCTTTAAAGAGGTTACTCCAAGATTCAAACTAATCCCCTCAATGCAAAATACAACAGAGATGGGGAACCTTCAGCCATCCAGCTTTTACAAAATTACAATTCCCATCGAGCTTGGACAGCCAAAGTCCAGGCATGATGGGAATTGTAGTTTTTTTACAGCTACAGCTCCATTCAGCCCAGTGGGGTTAGACCCCCAAAGATCTGATGAGTTTCCAAATCTTGAGATAACTAAAAAAAAAAAAAAAAACTACTCTAACATCCAAGTAGCCATCTTGTCTGCTAAAGACTTTCAATACCTTCCACGGTGCAGCCATATACGTAACTAAAATTACCTTGTCTACAGACTAATAAAACAATCGAAACTAAATCCTCCAAAAAAGTTCAAAATGATATTGCACACGGAAAACATAACCAAGAATCTTCCATTCAAATTGATAAGTTTTCATTAACTTTTTTTTTTTTTTTTTTATAAAGTGCATAATTAAAGTGAATCGGCCCATGGTCAAAGTTACAGGTGACATCTGGGGTATAAGAAAGGAACAGAAACGAACCACTGAAATGAAGCTGGGACTGTAAACAAGTAACAAGACTAAAACAGACGATTCCTTTCCTAGACTCGATGGCGGGGGAGAAAATGGCCTTCTTATTGCACTTATGGCAACCCGAAAAAAAGTTGTGTCATGTTCACCTACCAGAGCCAATTCTGCACACGTTTGCTCTCCTTATGATGAATACACTTAAGTACTGTCTCCTCTAAGGCTGGGTTCACACTATGTACATTTCAGTCAGTATTGTGGTCCTCATATTGCAACCAAAACCAGGAGTGGATTAAAAACACAGAAAGGATCTGTTCACACAATGTTGAATTTGAGTGGATGGCCGTCATTTAATGGCAAATATTTGCTGCTATTTTAAAACAACGGCTGTTATATAATAATTAATATAATGGCCGTTATTTACTGTTATATGGCGGCCATCCACTCAATTTCACCATTGTGTGATTAGATCCTTTCTGTGTTTTTAATCCACTCCTGGTTTTGGTTGCAATATGAGGACCACAATACTGACTGAAATATACGTAGTGTGAACCCAGCCTTATAGTGTAAATGAATGCTGGCTTAGATAAACTGTAAGCTTGTTGCAAAAATACTAGCATGCCCCTGAGGCCACATTTGCCTTTAACGGGAGATAGGACATGGATGAAGCTAAGTGTCCGATAAGAAAAATAAATCTAAACCTGTAAATATAAGCCCTAAAAAGGTGTTTCCAGCATTAGAAAACATGGTCTAAATTGTCCCAAGAAAGTGAGCCACTATCGCCAGTGTGTGAAGTCTGGTGTTGAGTTGACTTGCCTAACTGTTGGGGTTTGGTGACGTTCTCTGAACCCAAATGCTCAGCATTTGACTCCTGATAGCTGGAGAAAATACTGCCTTAGGGTGGGTACACACTGAGTAATTTTGACGGAAACTCCGTTGCAGAATTCTCAGCTCGCGGACTGGAGCGCACGAGTCTCCGTCCGTGTCATACACTTTGTGTCAAAGATACAGCCTATGGCTGTATGCATGTTTTCCAGGACTCCCTAGGGTGGCATTAAACTAATACTAAACATTCAGGTTTGGGGAACGTTGCCAAACTCACTTTGGCAAGTCCGCTCAACATCAGTCAAGTATTGCAACTCAATTCCATTCGGGTGAATGCAGCAATACCAGACACAACCCATAGACTTTTTCTAATCTTGGAAAACCTTTTAAGCTGTCCTCATCTGTCAAGTTGTTAAATATTCTATCCAGGTCTTTCAGAGACATATCGGTTTTGTAGAAAACGGCTGGTGCAATTTTTTGTCTTCTTTCCCCAATTCTAGAAACATACATTGTTCATAAATAGGAAGCAGAGTGGAGTGACTATAAGGATGGGAGATAAAGTGACAAGAAACTCAAGATGACTGAACACAGATAAATGGTGGTCAGACCTGTTGATTTTAGGGCAACTGTCTGACTATCAAATGTGTATGCTGGCCTACTGGATCTCGAGTGAGAGGATTTTACCATAACCCTTGATCTTTAAGAGATAAGTCACCGCCAGAGCTCCTCCTTCCCCTCTCGCCTTTAAGAATACATGCACACTCAATCAGGCTGAGTTTTCACATGTAAGTGGGACCAGGAGAAATACTGCTTAGCTCAACAAGCAGAACAAGTTCTTACAACGACTTACTGAAATGCATGGCCAGCTTCAAGACTACCTGCAAAGTCATGAAGAGATGCAGGCCCATGCTAGGCAGTCAGGTACCTTTTAAGTAAATGACAGTCCCAAGCCTGGCGACTTCTCTGTGACTCACAACTTAGCAGAAGAGGGCATTCCGATACCTATCAACTGGGTATTTGTTGACCAGTTTTGGAAGAAATGCTCTATATGCCCCGAAGGACGTAGTATCACACGCTTCAGTAGTTTTTGGCAAGCTTCATGTCAATGGGGTAAATATGACAACCATTGGCCAGAAACAATAGGTTGAGATGGATTTTGTTATCGCATGGATCCCAAAATAAGCCGGTGCCTGAACTATCTGTTTCTTGCAAAAAATTTATGGCGCACAACAGGTAGGAAACCTTGGCTCTCCAGCTGTTGCAAAACTACAATTTCCATCATGCCTGGACAGCCAGAGATTTAGCTGTGCAGGCATGATAAGAGTTGTAGTTTTGCAACAGCTGGAGAGCCAAGGTTCCCTACCCCTGGCTTATAAATTAGATAAGTCATAACAGTGCAATTGATGGGGGTGCTCACCACGGTCGTGGACAGAGCTGAACACCTGTGTACTCTCAACTTTCAGCTAAGCGACTCTCAAAGACTTCTCCACCAACAACCACCTCACTATCATTACTGGTTGGGGTCCAGTGGTCGGAACCACCCTCAGACTTTCAAGTTGATTTGTCTAAAAACTTTTTTGGGCCACATTCCCTTTCAGCACAGAAATGGATGAATCTACCAAACAAAAGGTACTTCGTTCTGAACATCAACCATTAAACGACCAAGACAAAAACAGAAAGTCAATTGAGGCTTATCCTTCCAAAACACATAATGCCAATAGTATTATTATCAATGTAACATGGCGCTAGTGCAATCCCACATAGCCTGGTCACATGACAAGGCACGGTTTGTTAAACAAAACAAAAAAAATCTATATATATATATATATATATATAATAAAACAACAATAAAACGGAACATCTAGCCAACATCGTAACCGAGACCGGAATTGATAATTTAAGGCAATTTAGTGAATACGAGAAACAACCTGTCGAATTTAAAGCTGTGGATTAAGATGAAGTTATCCATCTGCAAAGCAAAGGTTAGATAGGTCCTCAGTCTTGTGTGCGCACAACCAGAGTGGGGAAGAAACAGAACGAAATAAAAAGCTTCGGCTTGTGTGGTAGGTAAAACAGTTCTGAACACTGACTGTAAAGTCCTCGATGGAAAGGACAAAAGCTTGGCGCGGGCGGCTCAAGACAGCTTTAGCCGCTTCCTTGGAAATCCGAAAGGCAAACACTGTGCGCATGCGAGTGCTCGGAAGGCTTCTGCTACTAGGTGTGGATGTGATTGGATCATGGATTTCCATCCATCTGTCTCCATTACGTCCATCGATTGGCTGGAAAATTCAACAAAACATATTGAGATCATTATGAATTAGAGAAAATATTTTTACTGACTGAGGGAAAAAAGAAAAAAAAACAAAAAACAATACCTACCTGCCATTCCAGTTTTTACCGTCCTTACAACCCAACTGCCTGAGAACACTACATCTGTGGAGAAGACATAACAAATAAAACTAAAAATATAGACCAACAGTCTTCTCAAAAAGTGTATTCATGGGTAGAGATGAGTGAATTTCAAGTTTCATCGGACCCGAACACTCAGCATTTTACTTCCCGCGTCAAGAAAAGTTGGTTGCCACCTTCGGAAGTCCTGGACAACATGGACACAGGCATAGGCTATAACCATGTTTTCCCTGGCAGCCCTGGGGCGGTAACCAACATTTCCAGATGCAAGAAGTTAAATGCTGTGTGTTCGGGTCTGGAGAAGTTGCCAAACCCGGATTTAAACTTGCTCAACTGTATCATGGGAGCTCATGCGAATCCTACAGAACCCAAAAGGAGAGTCCTAAAGGGGTTTTCTGTGGCTTTATTATTTAATCAAGCATTTATTTACCCTCCAAAATTCTAAAGTGCCCTTCAGGCCCAGATTCCAGAAGGGATCATCGGACTGCCCTGCTGCTTTACATTATTCTGTAATATACACATGGGTCAGGACCACTCCTAGGAGCTACTGCACTTGCGCTTGTGCATGCTGAGTGAACCTAAGGCCTGCCACCAACACCAACGGTCATGTGCCATATGTAGGGAAACTCTAGCTCCCACAGCTACTATAAAGATGACTAGTGGAAGGATATAAAAGTGAACAAACTTGTGTATCTACAAAATATTATCTCTTTACATATGTCTCCCCCTGATGAGGTCACTAATACAAGTCACAGAAACACGTTGGGCAGATAAAAGGGAAGTTTGTTTCTGATACATCTATGCAACAGAAAACCAGAACAATAACAGAGATGCGAACGGAGGTCGCGTCAGAACGTTTCACTTGCCTGTTAATAAAGTCTATTGCTTGTGCTTTCAGCTGCTCTGCGCTGTGCAAATCTGCGAGGATAAGGACATCGGCAACATTCTCCACGGACAGGCTATTGCATAGGGCTTCTTCACATAGGACTTTGAGCCTTTCCAAAGCGTACTGACAAACCAGGACAACCAAGATTTGTTAGAGATCGTGAATTATATTTAAACGTTATTATCTGTTCTTCTTGGCATTCAGGATACAGATGGAGGTGATGCTGAGCGAGGAGCGAAAAGTAAAATAGTGACCCAGTCTATACTTGCCTAAACTAAAAAGTGCAAAAACTGCCAAAAAGCTAGCCGTATAGCCAGGGAAGGTTGCTGTGGGCAGTTTGCACCAGTCTCCCCCTGTGTGTTCAGACCCGTACCAATCGGGAGAACAAGCCGGGAGAAAAACATTACAGTGGGTTCTCCTTACGAAGTTAGAAAAAAGAAAAAAAAAAGTTGCGCTCCATAGAGTGGATGTGGTCTTCTCCCCGTTCTCCTGATCGGTATGGGTCTGAACACTCAGACCCACACCGATCAAAACCTTTGACATGTCTAAAGAAAGTGACACTTTAACAATAATAAAAAGAAAACACTCATCTACCCAATACCCTGTTGATGCTGCTCAGTCCGTGCTGACTGTCCAAAGTATATGTATTCTGGGTGAAGAGCAAGAGAGAAGTGGAGGAGACATATCCCTCCCCCCCCCCTACCAAGAACAAATTGATCAGACCATGGAAATTTAATATGCCTGATTGTTTTTTCTCCTAACATGGTCTATAGGGGTAAAATCGGGAGGCCCTTATAAATAACAGATGGTTGGGCGGTCTGGTCAAAAACATTGGGTTTCCCAACACGCATCCAAGGCTGGGTTCACACTACGTTTTGCATTTGTGTGCATCCATTTTTTCCATTGACTTCCATTATTTAAAAAAAAAAAAAAAAAAGGATCAAAACGCATCTGTACGTACAGAAAATCAAAAGTACAGGCGATTTTAAGAAACTTTGTAACTAGGTTTATTAGCCGAAAAATGCATTTTTATCATGAAAAAACAGTTTGAAGCTTTCCCCCCTGTCTTCATGGTTCTCTTATGGAGAGGGGAAAGGTGAAGTGAGATGAGGAACCAAAACAGGACAACAAAGAGTTAACAGCTTACAGCTTTATCACTGGGCTCTCTCCTCTGATGTCAGCACTGACTTCTGAATACCGATTTTCACACGGGTCCCGCTGTGTAATGCTTTGTTCTCTCCTCTCTGCTGCCGACTTATCTCCCTCTTCCCTTCTCCATAGAACAGACAGGGACATGTCTGATAATGAGCAGTGAAAGAGAGAGGAGGGAGGGGGGGGCTGGGGAAAGTCTTTTTGAATGCAGATAATGGCATATTTGCTTAATAAACCCAATGACAAAGTTTATAAAAATCACCTGTACTATTGATTTCTGGGAAAAAAAAAACAAAAACGAAAGTCGCACTTTAAAAAAAAGGGATGCGTTTTGATCCTTCCTTTATAATGGAAAAACATGCACACTATTGCATCCGTTTTTCCATCCTCTTTTTGCAAAAAAAAAAAAAATAAAAATAAAAATAAAAATTGCAACAATTGTGTGTGAACCCAGCCTTATGTGTATAGGGGCTTGAACCACATCCTGTTTAAACATTTCTCTCTCTAAATATGAATTGCACTGACATATATGAGAATTCCTGAAGGCAAGATGTAAGACATACGGAAATGATTAAACATTGTAGGGGGAGCCATTTCCCCTTTAAGAGATGACACATTATATGCATTGAAACATTGACGTGATGTAAATGATACTGTATAAAGACATTCACAGTCAGTTTAGGGAAGGTGTGAAAATACACAGACACTTTTAATTGGCAAATGACTTACTTTATCTGCTGCTGCCAACAAGTTATCAGCCATCTTCTCCAGATTAGGTGCTTTTCCTGTGTAGATGTAGCCCATCATTTCCTTAAATACTTCTGGTTCCATGTCGTGAATGTCTACTCTGTTCTGTACCGAGAAATAAAACAAGCACACAAGCTGGCAACGAGATCATACTAAAATAGACGCCGTATTGTACGGTGGGCGGCTCTCCCAGAATGCACTACTGTCCTTATAAACCCTCCACGGACGAGAGTGAAAAAGCTGGACGATAAGGCTGCCGCACCATTCAACTCTACGGGCCCGATGAAGATAATGTCAACCATTCTTATTGACATCCAAAGGGAAGGGGCAAAAAACGTGTACTCTTCTCACATCTGGGTGTTTGCTACAATTGTACCCAATTTAAAGGGGTAGTGCAGCATTTAAAAATTATTCACTAAATAACACACATTACAAAGTTATACAACTTTATAATATGTGTTATGTAAGTGAATGGCCCCCTTCCCCGTGCCCCCCCCCCGACCCTGGAAGTGTGGTGCACTATACTCACCAGATTACTGTCGACCATGGCCGCCATCTTGGGTCGAACAACGGTGCCGGGGTGACAGGCTCCCGACCCCCTGCAAGAGCCCCTCATACTTACTTGATCACGCTAGGTCCCGCTTCTTCGGCCGGTCCCGAGACAGAGATATCTCCCCGGGAGGCCTGATGCGCGCGCCGCTGAGATGAGTCCAACACTCATAAAAAATGAATGGTGAGTCCGAGCATCGGACTGATCTCAGCGGCTCGTGCCGGGCTTCCCGCGGGGATATCTCAGTCTTCGGACCGGCCAAAGAAGCGGCACCCGGCGCGCTCAAGTATGAGGGGCTCTAGCGGGTGAATCGGGAGCCTGTCACCCTGGCACCAGGGGTGACAGGGCCTCTTTAAAGAGACTGTCAGTAGGTTTCTGGTGTCATATTTCAGAAAGCATAAACTAGTGAAAGAGAAGCTGAACAGAATGATGTATCACTTATATTGTTCTGTGCAGCTGATCCAGAGGTATTCTCCTGAACAACATGGACAATAAGCAGTCCTCTCAATTATCTGCATGAGCTCATTAGTCCCAGATATTCATGAGCAGCAGCAAACCCCGCCCACCAGCTGCTGGTTGGCTGTTACCCATTCATGCTGTGTATAGACAGCAACTGTCAATTAGCAGCTGGGGAGTGTTGCAGCACAAATCCCATTCTCCTGCATATTAGGAGAATAGCTGAACAAAATGCTAAAAGTCCTACACAATTTGTTTAGCATTTCTGTCACTAGTTTATGCTGCTAATATTTGAGGCCATATCAGTATTTATTATTATTTTTTTTTAAGTGCTAATTTCAAGGGGTTGTCCAGGAACAAAAAATACAATTACATAGGGCCTGGGCGCAGTAAGAAAAAAAAAAAAAAAAAAAAAAAAAAAAAGGAATACTTACCTGCCACAGCCACACTGATGGCTTCTGGTGCTCTGCTTATTCTTGCTTCCAAAAAAGTAGGAAGTTCCCTTAGGTTTACCATGTTTTCAAAGAAACAGAGAGCGCCGAGAAGCAGCTGTCAGAGACAGTAGAAGGGGATTAGGGAGGGAGAGTATGCTTTTTTGGGGGGGGCGGGGGATTAGGGAGGGAGAGTATGCTTTTTTTTTTTGTCTGGACTGGATACCATAGTAGTAAAATCTCAGCTATGGGATACTTTACATAGTGAAAGATACTCTAGATAATAGGCTAGTATTCTTATAGGGAGGGTCTTCATATAATCTCTTATATTTACAATTTGGGTAAATAAAAAATAGGATTTCCTAAGTATCGGATGCTCTTTACTTGAGGAACATCACAACCGTCTTACAGGATTCCTGCAGAGCCACATAAATACTTCTGACACGTCTCTATAAATATATCACCGCAATGAAACAATAGACGGACAATCCTGTTACACAAACAACAAAAACTCCTGGCGCTATCTGGATGGGGCAGTAAAAAATGACGGCAGTAAATAATGCAGAATAGGGACCGTCTGCAAAAGCAACTTTTTTTTTTCCAGTGAAATATTAGAGAACAAAACCCCAAACAGTTGTGCGGAGTTAGGAGACTGATTTATCTCGCTGGCACAAAGCTGGGAACATTATTACCTTCTTGCTCTCTTCCATTTCATGTTCGAACATTGCATTGAATACCGGGGACCGAGCTGCAAGAGAGGAGACAGACGGGTCAGACTGTCGCTCGACTCGAGGAGCCCAAGTCAAAAAAGACGAGGCTGATGGCGCCGGACGTTACCTGCAAGGATGGATTTGTGAGCTTTGAACTCCTGGCCGCCCACGTAGAGGCTGCAGTCTGTAAACCTGGTGGTCTCCCACAGATAACCCATGTCCTCTGCCAGGTGACACTCGGGCACCTTCAGGTTGTTTGTGCTGGACTGTCCTGATATGTTCACAGAATCCTGAACTACACTCACCTGGGAAAGGAGACGTTTTTGGATACAAAAGATGAACATTCAGAACAATAAAACTGCTATGTGTGTCATAAAGGTTTCTTAAAGGCTGGTGTCAGAAAGTTATATAGATCTGTAAATTACTTCTATTTAAAAAAAAAAATAAAAAATCTTCCACTAGTTATCAGCTGCTGTATGTCCTGCAGGAAGTGGTGTATTCTTTCCAGTCTGACACAGTGCTCTCTGCTGCCACCTCTGTCCATGTCAGGAGCTGTCCAGAGCAGCAGCAAATCCCCATAGAAAACCGCTCCTGCTCTGGACAGTTCCTGACATGGACAGAGGTGGCAGCAGAGAGCACTGTGTCAGACTGGAAAGAATACAACACTTCCTGCAGCGCATACAGCAGCTGATAAGTTCTGGAAGAATTACATATTTTAAATAGAAGTAATTTACAAGTCTGTTTAACTTTCCCTCTGGAGTACCCCTTTAATTAGTTCCTCCTTCCCCACTCAACTGTACACAGACTTTTATGGACAGCTGTAAGTATGAGTCATTTAAATAAAGGAACAAAATGCAAGAAAGAAAGAGAGTTTATATGATACCTACCTTGGACACAAGTTAGGCTGGATTCACACAGCATTTTTGTGTATGTTTGAAGGGAATTTTTAGGATTAAAAAACAGTTTTTCCAAGCACAGCGCCACCTTTGTACTCAGGTTGTGTGTGATATGACAACTTACTGACAACTTACTGCCATTCACTTCACTAAACTGAGCTTCAATACCACAAACAAACTGAGGACAACAGATGCGCTATTTTTGGATGAAAACAATGGGGGAGATTTATCAAGCATGGTGTAAAGTGAAACTGGCTCAGTTGCCCCTAGCAACCAATCAGATTCTATCTTTCATTTTCTAAAGTGTCTGTGAGGAATGAAAGGTGGAATCTGATTGGTTGCTAGGGGCAACTGGGCCAGTTTCACTTTACACCATGTCTGATAAATCTCCCCCAAAAAGTGTAGTTGAGTTAGTTTTTTTCTCAATAGAAAAATTTAAGGTATTGAAACATTCAACTTAGAGGGCTTGTCCACACATTGTCTGATCACTACCACTACCAGCTACCCCAGTGATCAGTTACAATCTGTGCAGGAATCCTATAGCAAAATATTCAATGTACTCTGCAGCGCCACCACTGGTAAGACACTGCACAAGCACAGTAAGATTGTCAGTACAGCAGCTTGTGCTGGATCGGAGACAGAATACATAATGCACTGCAGTATGACCCCAACAATAAATATATATACAATAAATAGAATAAAAGGGTTACTGTGCCTTTAAGGGCTGTAATACACAGCGTGCTTTATGAGCGCGGCGTTTGCTGCAATCTCTCGATATGTAATGCTATTTTAATACACAGAATAACCCCACAAATGCCCGTGCTCTTAATGACATCCAACCGATTACCCGAATTACCAATTGGTTGGGCCATTAAGCGGGGAGACGCAGCAGTCAGTTCGCATTGTGCTCGCTCGGAGAGCAGACAGTTGCTGCATCTTCTTTGTCAGCCACGTAATTGTATTCATAACAAATTCATTGTACAGCTCATTTAACTTGTCTAAATGGAAATGGGATGTGCTATATTTGCACCATGTGGTCTCGGGGGCTGTATATCAATTATTCCCTTGCACACCATCATATCATATAATTAAGTTGCAATCTTGCCAATTTTACACTTTTCGAGGAGACGCGGATCAAAAGGAAGTGTATTGGCGGTTAACACATTCGTGAGCCATGAAAGCTACTAATCAAGCCATGGCGGTGCGGAGGACGTGTGACCATGTCCCGGGCAGCCGCTCCCACGCTCTGACCTTCTGCACTTGACTGGTTTCTGAAACTTACAAATTGCTTTAGCTAACTACGGGGAGAGCGGCGTCTTTGCCGACCTTTACTGGGCGAGCGCGAGTCATTACGGCTACAGCACATGCTATACTAAGACTAGACAAAGCCATTTACAGCCTTAACCCATTCACTGATGGAGGTTGCGTAAACGTTCAATGCCAAGGTCATTTTGGGCCACGATGACCTGATTTTAGCGCTCAGCTTTCCTAAATAACCGTCACAGACAACGGATGGAGTGGCAAGGCGTAGGAGTGGCCCCTGCCTCCACTGAGAGACTCAAGATCCCACCGGATAGGGTGTTATTATTAAAAGGGAAGTCCTAAAAGGGGGGGGGGGGGGGGGCAAAAATTCATTACGGGCTGAGGGTGGTGGGGAAATAAAGGAAAAGTTATATAGTCACCAGTCCCGACACCCGCTCAGACGTGCATCTCGTTCCTGGACCCCGCCAGCTGTCTTCTGAACTTCCCTATGGCTATGTGTCAACCTGGCTGACGGATGCCCCGCTGAGCCAGCCGATGACTGGGATGGGACACCGCTGCAGTCACTGATTGGCTGAGCAGGCTAAATCTCACCAGTCTGACGCCGAGCCTGGGTTGTGACATACCTGGAACTGGAGAGAAGATGACAGCCGTCAGGGTCTGGGAGCTTCATGATGTGGTGCTGCATGGACACTGGGAGTGGTAAGCATATTGGCTTTTTTTTTTTTTTCCCCTCACCCCCTGCATAATGAATTTTTTCCACTGCCCCACCCCCTCCCGACTTTTCCTTTAATAGTTGGACAACAACTTTAGTCTCTTAACCATGGCCTACACATACGATCTACCTCAGCTCCCCCTTTTTGTGAGTGTGCATTTTTATTTTACTAGGGATAGGTGGACAACTTGTTGCCTGGAATTGCTCAGCTTTCCAACACAAGTTGCCAAGGATGCAATGGAGGATCGGAGAATCACAACCAAAGGTAAATCATGTTTGCTATATACTACAAATCGTGTCTGTTTAAAGGCTAAACCCATCTCTGCACCAATATAACTAAAAAGTAAAATAAAGCAACTTTGTAATAGGTCTTTAAAACTTATTTGTTCTGTGTCTCCAAGGCGACAGACAACAAACAGTGTAGTCTGATCATGAGGTCTCCAACGTTCTTCATACTACAAAAACGTGGGGGGGAAACGCACGAGACAGTAACTATATTTGGTAGGTTAGCCTGATATGGAGAACAGACATATAGAAATGTGACTGTAGGATCAGACTATGCAGAGTTTGTGGTTTGTTACCATGGAGATGTATAGGTTGCAGAAGGGTTATATAACAAGAAATACTAGTATTTGCTACTATTTATTTTTATTTTTTGCAGAAATAGGCTTTTGTTAGGTCCATATGAAACACACTTTAGCCTTTTGAAACCAATTGATGACTTGACAAGTAATCTCGCTGTTCACAAGACAGACATCTGCATTACTGAAGAAACCTCCTGCCTTTTAACCAAATTTAAAAAAATAAAAACATAAAATAAGACCAGAAAGCATCAACAGAAATATACATATACATATTATATATAAATAAATAAATTAAATTAAATAATCCTACTCACCTCACAAAACAATGTGAGTTTATCATCCGGCAGGAGGCCATTAGCTTCATCAAGTAAGAAATCTCGCCGGATAAATTTTTTGAAGCCCCAGTCTTTTCCTTGGACAAATCGGTAAGCTCTCTGACTTTCTGTATAACAAACAGCATAAAAATGTCACATATATAAAAGAATATACAACTGACTGTAAAACATAATAAAATATATATTTTTTTTTAACACGTGACAATTATCACTTCTGCCCTTGCAGCTCTCTTCTGTATTACATGCCAGACAGTCAAAAATACATGAACGGACCAGGCCCATCCCAGCAGCTGGCAATCCTAGGATAGGTTCACACTGCATTTTCAGCATCCGTTTAACAGATCCGTTTTTTTTAACGGTCAAAAAACAGTCCTTTATTGTGCGTAAAAAAAAAAAACGCATCCGTTTTGATCTTTTTTTTTTTTTTATAATGGAAGTCAATGGAAAAACGGATGCACACAAATGCATCCATTTTTTGCAATCAGTTTTTTTGCAAAAAAAGGATCCGTTAAACGGATGCTGAAAACGCAGTGTGAACCTAGCCTTAGGGTATAACACTAAGCGATTTTTCAATGATAAACAAACTCAAACAACCGCTATGGCAAACAACCTGAAATCGTTCACTAAATTACACAGAACGATGATCGTTACTTATGATCGTTATTGGGTTTGCCCTGTTGTCGCCACTGTGTTCGCCGCTACTGCGAACGACATCTTATTACATGCGAACGATTTTCAAACGATCAACGATAAAAATAGGTCCAAATTCTATTAAACGACCGACTGTTTCTCGTTGGTCATTTCAAATCCGAACGATTTAACGATTTTTCGAACAATAATCGTTCGGTGTAATACCACCCTTAGTTGCTCTCCCTTCTGGATCACAGAAAGAGGTTTCGAAAGGGCGGACCAGTCTTCACACGACCGTGGTCGTTTTTACTGTCCTGAAATCCTGATCAGGAGGCGCCAAAAAGGCCTCCAGGAAACCATCAGGTTTTCCTGACAGTAATCAGTTTTTACATTCAGAAAACCATCAGGAATTGGTTTCAGGATTTCCTGATACATCCCAGCATTGACCACCAGACAGATACCAGCAATTAGTATACCATATGCATAAATTACAGTGGTGCCGTATGACTGATATAACCCTATCTGTTCGGATTTCCTGATAAATCCGGACAGATTTTCCAGTCGTGTGAAGGGAGCCAAAGTATAACTTTCTGTTAAAACATGATAACTATACATATATATATAAAAAAAAAAAAAAAAAAGTCTGTAAATTTCTTACATGCTTTATATCACATTCCCTGTTAATTTAGAATATGAAAATTATAACGACAGTGACACTTTAAGTGTTTTTTGTGCACATATTTTTTGCTAGAATTTTATAAAAAAAAAATTGCACACGACACTTGTAAAATTTTGCACACTTTCTAATTAGCTGAAAAAATAAATTATACATAGTAACTACGCTAGATCGGAGGTGGAAAACTGGTGTGCACAATTAAGACTCTATGCGCCCTTGAGGCAAATATTCATTGATTAAAAACAACATAAGCTAGTGGTGTAAAAATAGCACTAAATTGCAGTACATATATTATAGTAAGAAAAATAAGTCCACAGCCAAAATAAGCGCAAGGACGTTGATAAACTCCCAAACTTTTATTCTGCATTTTAGAATATAGCAATTATTTATTTTTTTTGAGGTATCTGCCAGTATGCTTCTCTCCCCAAACTGGCATTCAGTCACAATTTAGAAAACCATCAGGAATTGCTTTCAGGATTTCCTTATCAGGTAAAAAAAATCTATTGTAGCATCCGGAATTCCAGATGTTTCCCGGATGCACATCAGGAAAGTGTCCGGAATTCCGGATGCTCCCATAGACTTCTGAATGACAGAATTCCGGATGAAAACAGGATAGTTTCTATAATTTCCTGCCCTATTTTTCAGAAGATCATCCTCTCAAAAGAAAAAAAGCATATGCACAAAAAATGGTAGCACATCACAAAAATCTTTATTATAACACTGACATAGATACAAAAATACCACATAAATATATGAATGTACAGGAGTAGTAAAATGAGGGAGACAACACCCCAAATACTGCTCTACATTAAAAACACTAAAATGTCACCATAAGTCCTGCTTTAATATAAAGTAGTATTTGGGGTGTTGTCTCCTTCATTTTACTACTCCTGTACATTCATATATTTATGTGGTATTTTGTATCTTTGTCAGTGTTATAATAAAGATTTTTGTGATGTGCTACCATTTTTTGCATATGCTTTTTTTCTTTTAAGAGAATGATGTACTACTTATATGAATTGGTTTAGCACTCCATGATTATTAGTGGTGCCCACTAGCTTTATATATATATATATATATATATATATAACTATTTTTCAGAAGGACATCCTTCAGGAAAAATCCTGAAGAGTCTCCATGCCCAATAGAAACATACATTCTTTACCGCATTTACTGGAGCGTGAAGGGAGCCTTAGACTGTGTTCACACTTGCAATTTTTGCCACTAGCTTGTTTTAAAAATGAGCTTTATGTAAGTTGGGTCATTTCTGCAATGTTTTTCTCGAAAATGAGCCCAAAACAGAATTATAGCAAAAAGCGCCACAAAAAAAAGCCATGTGTGAACACAGCCTTAGGGTCTGCACAATTCAGTGGCAAGCTAATAAAGTGGTTTATGGTAACTTTTAAAGGTAACCTTTCAAAGTTGAAAATGTGATCTCATCTGTGGGCATCTTGTCATAGAACAGGAGGAGCTGAGGAGACCGATATATAGATTTGTGGGTTTCAGGATAACTAATCCTTCCGGCTTCTCTCAGAAACAGACAGCTGTCAATCACTGTGTAGGACCGCCCACATGACTCCTCAGCCCAAATGATCAGAGATTTACAGATACAAGTGAAAAGATTTCTGAAAATTTTCCTCCTGCTCTATGACAGCTCGGCCAACTACCAATGGTGAGAAATAATGGGCAACTGTGGCCAATCCACCAGAAAATAGCAATGAAACCAAAGAAGCAATACAACCCTGGAAAGAGTATGTCCACATCGCACAGACCGGCCATGGCCCATGCACATGCACAGCTGGTGAAATTACAGCTGATTCTGTCAGGATTGAGGCAGAGAATCCTCAACTAAATCCTGAATGTGTGAACGTGGCCTATACAAAAAAAATTAAGCTGGGACAAGTGGGGGGCCGTGGGAGGGACTGCCCAGACGATCTTTAGATCGTCTGGGTGGCCCATAGAAGAACGTGGCGATTTGCTGCTGCCACTCCTGTTGTGCCATTTTTTAAAAACATGCCGTCGGCTAATCGTTGCCTCTCAACGTGATCTATTACACCAAACTCTTCTCGTCCGGGACCGCTGGTAATCAGCCGAGTATGACCGATAATCATTTGGTGTAATAGTACCCTTGGACTTAAAGGGGTTAACCAGTGCTACAAAAACATGGCTACTTTTCCCCCCTCTCGTCTCCAGTTCAGGTGTGGTTTGCAATTAAGCTCCATTTACTTCAATAGAACAGAGTTTCAGAGGGGGGACAGAGGGGGAAAAGTGGCCATGCTTTTGTAGCACTGGAGAACCCTTTTAAAAGGGTTATCCAGGAGGAAACTATTCATAGTCTATCCACAGGATCGTGGAGGTGCAAACAACTGCAGGTCAGCTATTTAGCTCCCACAATATGGAGGAATGGAGCCAGATGGCACTGTGTTGCTGCAGCCTTGACTCTTATTAAAGTGCATAGGGGCTGCGGCTGCAGTACCCCCATCACCACAGAGCCAACTGCTTCTGGTTCCGTTCTCAGTGTGTAGTGCAGAAGCTAAACAATGGGGGGGGGGGGGCTAGGTGTTCGCATCCTGCTAATCAACTACCGATAGCCCATCCTGTGGTTAGGCGAGAAAAAGTTTTGTATTTTTTTCCCCCCCAGGACAAGCCCTTTAACTCATTCCCGACCAAGGAAGCAACTGTACGTCCATTTTTATGGTGCATTACCGATTATGGACGTACAGTAAAGTCCTTGGATGGAACTGCCCCATTCCATCCGTGGCAGGTCCCGGCTGTCAGTGGTAGCTGGGCACCCGGCGCAACTGCAGAGACCAGAGCTCGGATTGCGGCAATTAACTCTAGGGTGACATAATTTTCCCTCTGTTCACCATCAGGGCTGTGCACAGCAATCACACAGCCCCGATGGTAGCTATGACAAGCAGAGGCCTCCAGTGTCATAGCTCAGGCTCAGCAATGCCTATGAGAGGCACATTACATTGTAAGGCAGATAAGCATTGCTATGTAATGTGCCTATCATCAGGCAGACAGTAAAGTCCCTGTGATGGGACAGTAAAATAAAGTATAAAAAGAAACACTAAAAACATATATAAATAAATAAAGTGCATACACACACAATCTCTATAGTCTAAAATGTAATAATAAATGCAAAAAAAAAAAAAAAAAAGACACATATTTAGTATCACTGTGTGCGTAACGACGCTGGCAATAAAATCTCAGAATCGCATGAATAAGTTATAGCATCACTAAGCTATAACCACATAACTTTTCATATGTTGCTGCCCATGGTGAGACTAACAATTCCTTTTATACTTGTTATTATCTATTCCGTCTCCTTCTCCCAGTTCTCAGCTGCTGCTTTTTGCTGAAGACACAAAATCAGTGGGTGAACTTTTTTCTCTATCTCCCCCTCCTCCACCCTGCCGGCTGATGTAAACAAGTCCCTAGATGCAACTTTGTAATGCCGGGAGGGTTAATCACAGTGAGTTCATCAGCAACATGACCCGAGATTAACCCTAAGCATTACAAAGAAGCTACAAAGTTGCAGGTAAAGCCAGTCAGGGACCTGTTTACATCAGCTGTCTGGAAAGGGAGGGGGGAGGAGGGGGAGATGGAGAGAAAAGCTCACACACAGATTTTTGTGCCTTCAGCATAAAGAAGCAGCTGAGAACTGGGGGAAGGAGACTGAATAGATAATAACAAATATGTTAGTTTCATATAAAAAGTTATGTTTGATGGTAATACCCCTTTTAGACATGTTCTGGACCAGTCCAGAAGGGGTTAAAGTCACAAAAACATCAACCTATATAATGTAATAGGATTAACACTTCATATGACTAAACATAAAACAGAATACTCACCCATGGCTTTGGTTTCTTCCCGCCTTACGTTTAGCAGGGAGAACTTAAACTTTGCTCGGACCTCACTTTTCGGACAGCTGACGAGCAGCAGATATAAGGACAGGTAATCCTTACTCTCATCGTCCAGTCCTTTAGGGTTAACTCGCAAGCACCTGAAGACGTAAAGAGATTTGTCGTGTTACGTGAGAATTTTCCACACTTCTGTTCTCGTCAGGAGGCAGCAGATTCGGCTAATTCTTACCATTTCATTTTATCATTTGGCCCCGATGAAAAGGTGGAACTTTTTAAAACTTCACCCATTTCTTCTCGGCAAAAACTGAAGTTACTTATGGTCCACATGTAGGAAAATTTCACTACTTTGACCTGTGAACAGAATCGAAAGCAATGACTGAGCATGTGTTATATTTATCAGTCTCACAGGACGTGAAAAAAATGTTCACATTTTACAAGGTATTATGGTGATCACCTATCCTTGGGAATCGGCATGAGCAAGAAAGTCCATCAGCTGAGCTAAGGGTTAGTACTCGGCATAAAAAAGTCTGCTTGAGTTTGGTTGTGCCTGGTACTGAAGCTTAATTCACTCAGTCCCAATTACCTTAAAGGGGAAGGTATGCCTGTTACCTTCATCCTCAGTGCCGTTCCCATTCTGTTCGTTGTCCCCAGTAAGCAGTTAGGCGCACTCGGGGCATGGATCCCCCCCCAACACAGACACAAGGAAGCGCTATGGAGAAGGGACCAACAACAATGATGATGGGGGAGCGGGGAAGGTATGTTGTTTTCTTTTCATCCATTTTATCACAGCTTAATATACATATTATACTAAATACTCATTTGAAGGGAATATGTCATCAAAAATCACCCAACTGTTTAATAACTATGTTAAAACATATTTTTAGGTACTGATAATCACGTTCTAGCACGGTCCTCCTTATTATCACACCCGTATGTAGATATGACAGGATCAGGCTGTTCACAATAGGTGATGGTCACAGCTACCAGCTTCCCACTCCCTGTACAATGACCTCTACAAAGGTCACAAAGCATGCCTAGAAAACTCTCTCAATGAGTCTGATCCAGCCCATTGTTTTCTTTGCCCATAAGGCTTGCCGTAAAGCAGACGCTAACTGCTGTGCAATATGGCTGCCCCCATAATAATGCCAAAATAAAACAAAACTGAACCGAACAAACACATTTCTTAGCATCAGTAACCGCTGCAGCCTCCTCTATCTGTCCATGCTCCGCTACCTGGTGAGACAGGACAGGCAGAAGTAAGCTGTGTGGGCTGCCCGTGGAGACCCTGCACATAGGGTGAATAGCTTATTCTTATGAGAGTCTGGAGGTGTTCCTTTTTCTCAGGAGTCTCGCTGACATTCTGGGAATGTAGCCAACTCTAAAAAAAAATACGGAATTACTGTTTCTAATATTAAAGGGGATGTATTACATGAACAAGGTTTTTTTTTTATGAAAAGACCCCCAGCAGTGTGTTCAGGGGTCTTAGATGAACTGTTTGGTATACAATAAAACCAATTGAAGGGGTACGCCCAATTGTACAAGGTATTCCGTCCATCCACAGGACAGGATGATCACTGGGTACGCCACCTTTCCCAAATAGAGAGCAGGCAGGACCTCCATTCATTCTCTTCGGGACTTTACAGCATTGCTGTGGTGCTCAGTAAAGTTTGGAAGCCCCATAGAGATCGAAAGGAGTGCCAGCCACATATTCATACTTTATTCCGTTTCTGGAGACCCTCACCCATCACCTTGCTATCCCGTACTCCTTGGACAGAGGAAAACATTGCAAGTTGGTTGAACTGTGTCCAGGGGTCAGTGATGAACTATTAAGTGAAAGATCATCAAGGTAGTCAACCAATACCTTGAAGTCCCAGCAGCGGACCCCCCCCCCCCCAATGGTCAGCCTATTAAGGGACCCCATTAATAAAAAGGGGATATGCATTTAAACTGGGAAAACCCCTTTAAAAGGAGAAAAAAATTCAAGTTTGAGGAAGGCATTAGAAAGCAAAAAAAAGTCCTCATCGGAGGGTGAAAAACCCCTTGAAGATAAGCACTTGTTCACACATGTCTATAGTGCAATCCTGTAGGCAGACATGCTGCTGTCAGCACACACCAGTGACGTCACACACTGCACACAAGGCAAGGAACGTCCTTACGCTAAAGGTATCTTATGAGTCACATCAAAAATATGGGCTATCTAGTAATACAGGTTGTCTGCCCGAGATCCTCATAATGACACAGGTATTAGATGCAAACACGTGAACTACTAACACGTTCTATGACTTCTACTCCCATCATTAAAGCAGCGGGCAAAAAAGGGCAGCGAGACGCAGGAGGAAGGCGGCTACTCTCTCGGCATCTCTCTCGGCAGTGGCCGCCATGTAGTAATACACACTAGTGGCTCTACGTTCTTATTTATTTACATAATAAACTATGTTAAACAGGTATGATAAAAGAATTATAGGGGTTGTCTGGGCAAAATAAAAGTTTTCCCCATTGTTATGCGTAGTGTAAAAATCACATACTATACTCCCCTCCTCCTGCTCCTCTGCTTCTTTTGGTTTCTTTTTCATCCCAACCCCACAGTAACAGTCACTGAGCCACTCTTTAGCAGACCGGGTAGGTCCTGTGGTATCAGGTTGAAAAAGAACCCAGAAGAAGCAGAGACCGGTGGAGGAATGGAAGCATGGGGGAGGTGAGTATTATATGTTTATTATATATACCACTCCCAGCCCTGGAGGAAACATTTGCTTTGATTGGAGAACCCTTCTAATACAGATCTGATAAAGGAGAATGTGAGCTGGATATTATCTTGTTTTTTAGGCTGATGTTCACGTCTGCGTTTGGGGCTCTACTATGATGGATCTGACATCACCATCACTTTCATCTTTGTGGTATTTTTGGATGGAACTGAAAAAGAGAACAGCAAATACAGATGTAAACTCAGCCTTAGGGTGCGTTCACACCTACAGGATCCGCAGCAGATCCAGTGTCAGTGCATCTCTATGAGAATATATACTCGTATCGGGACAGACATCCCACTGCGAGTATGTAAGAAAACCCCCCGCTGGCCGGAGCATGCATCACCTCCTCCCCGCTCCGGCTTGCTTCGGGGGTTCCCGGCGTCTGCCCGTCTCACTCAGGTAATCAGTGGGCTTCCCCGCCGCAGCCACTGATTGGCTGAGCGGGACGTCCCCCGAAGCAAGCCTGAGCGGGGATCAGGTGATGTATGCTCTGGCCGCCGGAGGGTTAACTTGCATACTCGCAGCGGAAAGCTACCCGTGACTAGTCACAGCTCTCTGCCTGTCTGCGCACAGTGCGGGGATGATTGACAGGCAGAGAGACAAATTAGCGGCCTAGTGAACTAGTCACGGGCAGCTCCCCACTACATCACATGATTCCCGCTCTGGCAGAAAGCCATGACTAGTCACGGACCGCTCCCCACCTAGATGACTGGTTGCCGCCCCTTTCCCAGCCTCACAAGGTATAATAAAACATCT
The DNA here is from genome assembly GCF_027789765.1 of Dendropsophus ebraccatus. NCBI lineage: Eukaryota > Metazoa > Chordata > Amphibia > Anura > Hylidae > Dendropsophus > Dendropsophus ebraccatus. The sequence continues at coordinate 15,564,066 of NC_091462.1, read as the reverse complement.
TTTCCCCCTTAAAGGGGTTATCCAGCGCTACTAAAACTTTTCCCCCTACTGTTGTCTTCAGTTCAGTTTGCAATTAAGCTCCATTTAATTCAATGGAACTGAGTTTCAAAACCCCACCCAAACTAGAGACAACAGTAGGGGGAAAGTGGCCATGTTTTTGTAGCGCTGGATATCCCCTTTAATAAAGCTCCTGCTGCTGGTATGCTCCGCAAGCTGCATAGTAGCTCTATACTTTACTGCACTGCTGGGAACCATATCAGCACAATCGTGATGATTTGTTCCCTTTATAGAACTCTGGGCCAGGCCCACTCAGTCAGTCAGCGGATGTAGCAGGGACCCGCCTCGGCCTCTCACTGGAACAGCGGATACCACGTCCCAGGTCCCCACTCAGAAGTGACTGGGACCAGGTGACCGGAGCTGCGGGATGCCAGCACCAGCGCTGGAGTAGGGGAGGTGAGAGCGTGCTACTTCTTTCACCCTCCCCAGCACCCTGGTTTTTACTTTAAGACCTCTGGAAACTGTGTTTTGTATTTTACTTTTAGTTTTCGGCTAACACTTACATAAAATGCCAGGGGAAACGTTACAGTAAGGCTGGGTTCACTCTATGTTTTTTCAATCCGTTTTTTTTTGCCAAAAAAACGGATGAAAAGACGGATGCTTGTGTGCATCTGTTTTGATCCGTTTTTCCATTGACTTCCATTATTTAAAAAAACGGATCCGTTTTTTTTTTTTTTTTTTTTAAGTACACAAAAACGTAGCTGACCCTACTTTTGTGTCCGTTAAAAAAAAAAGGATCCGTTTTTTGCAAAAAAAAAAACGGATTACAAAAACATAGTGTGAACCCTGCCTAATAACAAGAGAAACAGCTCAACCCGTGCACTCAGGATAGTTAGGATTATTGAACATCCCACCAACAAATGTATAGAATAGTAGTGCCGCCATCTTGGTCCCCACCTAGGGCAAAGCTTTTACACAAATTACAATATACGTTCAATATTCAGTTCAATCAATTGATTTAAAACATTTACTTTCTCCAGACTATCCCTTTAAGCCTGTGTTCCACAAACTGTCGCTCGTCAGATTCAAAACTACAACTCCCATGATTCCTTTAACAGCCTTCAGCTGACAGGGCACCATGGAAATTGCAGTTTTGCAACAGCTGGAGAGCTGCAGCAGTCAAGGTGCCGTGGGAGCTGTGGTTTCACAACAGCTGGAAAGCTGCTGCTGCAGGGCATCATGGGAATTGTAGTGTAGCAACAGCTGGAGACCTGCCACTGTCGGGGCATCATGGGAGTTGTAGTTTTGGACCAGCTTGAGACCTGCGGCTTCCAAGACCTATCTGGAGTTGTGGCTTTGCAGCAGCTGCCGGGTGTAATGGGGGTTGCAGTTCTGCAGCAGCTGGTGTTCTGTAACAAGGCAGTGACTTTCAGTGCATTGTGGGAGTTGTAGTTCTGCAACGGCAGTGACATTGCCTCAAGGCCTCATGCACATTACTAATCCACATCATATAGACCCAAGATATTTTATTCCCAAAAACTTACTGACCCTTCTGTGTCATTCTGATTTAAAGGGGTACTCCAGCTAAAATATTATTCTTTCAAATCAACTGATGTCAGAAAGTGCCAGAAATTTGTGATTTACTTCCTTTAAAAAAATCTCAAGTCTTCAAGTACTTATCAGCCGCTGTATGCCCTACACCTATGGCTACGTCTGACATGCAGCAACTGATAAGTACTAGATTTGACATTTTTTTAATAGAAGTAAATCACAAATCTCTGGCACTTTCTGAAACCAGTTGATTTTTTAAAAAAAATTATTTCGTTGGAGTACCTCTTTAATGCAGGAAAACATTCCCATTATGCCTCTAAAATAAATATTCCCCGTGCTATATAAATAATAATAATAATAATAATAATAAATAAATAAAAATAATAATTATAATAATTTTTATTTGTATAGCGCCAACAGATTCTGCAGCACTTTACAATTAAATGCAGGAGCCAGGAATCCTATTGCTCCGGCACCAATCACATTTTAACATAACCACCATGATCCTCGATCGGTACAATCAAAATAAATTTACTGCCAACTTGGCAGTTGCATGACCAGGAAATTTTTTTTTTTTTATTAGGGGCCTGTTGGGACTTGTAGTCCGACAATTTTTGACGAGTTACAGCAGGGATAAAAAAACTTTGGCCCTCCAGCTTTGTAAAACTACTATACCCATCGTGCCTGGACAGCCAAAGCATGATGGGAATTGTAGTTTTGCCACAGCTGCAGGGCCGAAGGTTCCTCATACCTGCTTTATGTGACTAAACGGGCCTAGTAACAAAGGGACTACAAGTCCCAGCCAGGCCCAATTAATAAGGCAGCGTATTGCAACCTAAGATGCTCCAGCTGTTACAGAACTACAACTCCCAGCATGCTGAGTGTCACAGTTTCCAAACAGCTGGAGAGTCCCATGTTGTGGCACACTGCCTTATGGAATGGGCCTGGCTGGGACTTGTAGTTCCCCTCTAAGTAGCACAGGCAGTCCAGTCACATAATATGCAGCTTTATTAACCCCTCACCCACCACACAAACACTTTCTATAGATCAGTATGAAACGTGTCAGGCCGGACCACAACTTTTTCTTTTTTTATTGAGGCCGTAACCCAGCCCGATACCTAATTTATGGAACGTACGTGCCCCACCATACTTCACCTCAGTGTGGCCCTCCAGCTGTTGTAAATACTACCGCTCCTAGCGTGGCCGGGCATTCTGGGAGTTGTAGTTTTGCAGCAGCTGGAAGGGCACAGATTGGGGACCTGGCTGGGACTTGTAGTTCCCCAGTACAGGACAGGCTGGAGGACTGGCTGGGACTTTTAGTTCCCCAGTACAGGACAGCACAGGCAGTTTGGGGACCTGGCTGGGACTTGTAGTTCCCCAGTACAGGACAGCACAGGCAGTTTGGGGCCCTGGCTGGGACTTGTAGTTCCCCAGTACAGGACAGCACAGGCTGGGGGACTGGCTGGGAGTTGTAGTTCCCCAGTACAGGACAGCACAGGCTGGGGGATTGGCTGGGACTTGTAGTTCCCCAGTACAGGACAGCACAGGCTGGGGGACTGGCTGGGAGTTGTAGTTCCCCAGTACAGGACAGCACAGGCTGGGGCCCTGGCTGGGAGTTGTAGTTCCCCAGTACAGGACAGCACAGGCAGTTTGGGGCCCTGGCTGGGACTTGTAGTTCCCCAGTACAGGACAGCACAGGCAGTTTGGGGCCCTGGCTGGGACTTGTAGTTCCCCAGTACAGGACAGCACAGGCTGGGGCCCTGGCTGGGACTTGTAGTTCCCCAGTACAGGACAGCACAGGCTGGGGCCCTGGCTGGGAGTTGTAGTTCCCCAGTACAGGACAGCACAGGCAGTTTGGGGCCCTGGCTGGGAGTTGTAGTTCCCCAGTACAGGACAGCACAGGCTGGGGCCCTGGCTGGGACTTGTAGTTCCCCAGCAGCCATGTTACAGTACAGCCCACATGATCCCACCACCATTAGTAACAATGTAACAGATGCAATGGGAAAGACAGATGTTGTTTACCTGAGTGTAACACCAGCTCTCTGCCACCGGTCCACTGGACGCCTCTACAGGGGGAGGGGGCGAGGGTCCTCCTGACATGCTGCCTCCTAGGGGAAAACACCCTCAAAAGAGCAAGATTTGGCTTTTTTGGCTTTTTGTCACTTTTGCATACATAGACAAGGGTGGTCTGTCACCGCATAGCCCCATGGACGACGGAGCCTCAGCCGGAGCGGCCTCCCGGGAGCTCACATGGTACCGCCCGGCGCATCATCACATACTTTGTATCAATGTAAATATGTTACCAATTCTGCCGGTACTGGCACCTCTCAGGGACTCATTAGGCTCACGGCGCATGCGTCGGCAAATCTCGCGCAATTGTTTTTTTTTTTTTTTTTTAGAAGTAACGTCGCGAGATTTCACCAACGCAGGCGCGCTGAGGTGGCTGAGCAACTTACTTCAAAAGGAGGACTGAGATTGCGTGGTAGAAGTGGGCGCATGCGCAGTTAGTAAGTGTGTGCTGAAAGGCTGAAATGTAATACATTATAATGGAATGAAATTCTTTCTCTTTTCTACAATATATTTAACCTCTGGCTAAGATTTGTTCCATGTAATATACTGACAGTGGCACATGGTGATTAAAGTTGTTGTCTACTTTATAGTAAAATAGATCAGTATACAGTATTAGTAACTATACTCACTGTATATACTGACAGCAGCTCCCTGCCTACCTCATAGAGCTAAAAATCAGACTCCTCTAGGCTAAATTGCCCTGCTGTGTGGTGTTCCTGTCCATAAAATGGCCAACATGGAGGAGCATGTGACCAAGCATGTGACCGAGGCGGGACATAGTCGGCCATTTTATGGACAGAAAAAAAAAAACAGAGTAGGGCAGCCAAGTGTACAGTTACTAATACTGTATACTAATCTATTTTACTATAAAGGGGCCAAACCCTTTAAAGGGAACCTGTCATCGGGGACGCGTGTATAGAGCCCGCCCGACCCCCCGATGCAGTTCCCCGATACTTACCCTTTCTGACGAGTCCCGTTCCTGGCTCGAAGATATCAGCGCCTGAAGCCGTGCGCGCGTGCCGCTGAGATGGGTCCGACACCCATAGAGAATGAATGGAGCCGTCATTCTCTATGGGCATCGGACTCATCTCAGCGGCCTGTGCACACGGCTTCAGGCGCTGATATCTTCGAGCCAGGAACGGGACTCGTCAGAAAGGGTAAGTATCGGGGAACTGCATCGGGGGGTCGGGCGGGCTCTATGCCCGCATCCCCGGTGACAGGTTCCCTTTAAAAAGCACACAGGCTACCTCCACACATCAATTTACCATTCCATGACTAAAAAAACACCTTGCTGCGCCGCCAGATCAGGTGACTTGGCCATTCATACAAGTCGGTGGTGTCACATTGTGACCCACAAGTGACCGCAACCCCCACAGTTGTAAAAAAAATTCACCTTGCAACTGTGGGGTGGCAGTGGTGGGTCTCTTTACAACCACATTTCCTTAACCCCTTAGTGACCGGCCTATTTATAGTGACCCTAGCCATTTTCATACGTTCTGTCATTGCCTCACTGTTATTTTATTTTTGCCCAAGTAGCCATATGAGGTCTTGTTTTCTGCGGGACAATTTATAATTTTTTATGGTGCCATTTTCAGATTCATAAAACTTTTTATTAACCCTAAAAACTATACTAAATGTGTTCTCTGGTTCACTATGGTTACAGCGATACCAAATATGAATCTTTTTTTAACTATTACGACTTTGCAACAGTAGAAACTATCTTCCTGGGGACAAAAAACAACATAAACCGTCGCCACTTTGCAAGATCCATAGTGTTCTTATCTTTCACTTGAAGGAGCTGGTTTTGGGCTAATTTTTTGTGGAAAGATGTATGGATTTTATTGATACCAAGTTTTACCTATACAGTGGTGCCTTGAATTACGAGCATAATTCCTTCCGGGACGGCGCTTGTAATCCAAATCCACTCTTATTGCAAAGCCAATTTTCCCATAAAAAATCACTGAAATGCAGAGAATTAGTTCCACATCCCCAAAATAATGATTTTTTTAAATTTATTGTGAATAACATGTAAAACAAATGAAACAAACATTTAGAAACAGCTGAATCTGTGATAGTATAAGTTACTGTACAGTATAGCAATCAGCATGTGGTGTATAATGTATAGTAACTGCATAACCCTGATAACACAGCAGCAGTTTGTAGATACAGGATGGAGCTGCAGATCCCCATAATGCAGTAGCGTAGTACAACAGGCTAGAATAGAGAAGCAGGGCAGCTGTCAGAGGTCTGTGTGGTCACATGACAGCAGAGGGGGAAGGTGTGTTCAGTCTGGACCAATCCGGAAGTGAAAATCACAGAGCTGTGCAGGAGAACAGTGACAGAAACTTTTCTGTGCTAGCACATTATAGCAGCAGTGTGTATAGCTGAGTGTAAGTGCAGGCACATTATAGCAGCAGTGTGTAAAGCTGAGTGTGAGTGCAGGCACATTATAGCAGGAATGGAGAGGATGGAAAACACAAGGACTGACAGAGACTGCATGGAGCATGAAGGAATGAGCAGGGCATCTGTGGACACAGTATAGCATCACTCTCTGTTCGGGGAGAGAAGGGTTACAGCTATGGAGAGATTACCTCCCCAGTCCTGTCCCCTGATATAAGCCCCAGTCTGAAGTGGATTTGAAAGGTGAGGGAGGCTTCTTGGGTCAGAGTACAGGGCTGTAGACCCCGCTATGCCCCTCCCCCACTCCTGCTCAGACCCAGTACAGGGAGCTCTTAAACCAAAGCAATGCTCTTAAACCAAGTCACAAATTTGAAAAACTGTGAGCTCTTAAACCAAAACGCTCAATTTACTCTTAAACCGAGGTACCACTCTATCTGACTTTTTGATCTCTTTTATGACATTTTTCATAGTTTTATTTTACACTTTTTTCACTTTTACACTTGTATACATTACTGTATACTAGAGTGTACTAACCAGTGATCTGCTTATCACTGATACAATACACTGCACTACTACTGTATATCGTGTATGGTCAGCACTGAGCTGGCAGGCAATCTACACAGCCATGCCGCTGGCCTCTGGCATGGCTGTGTAGAGGTATACACATGGAATTCCCTGGGGAGGAGAGGATTCTCCGCTCTGGGTAGTTACAGGGGGAGATCAGCTGTCATACTGACGCTTGTGCACCGCAAAGCCTTCCGGTACTTACGCTATTAAAAGGCATATGTAAAACCAATTAATGACCACCATAAAAAAGGTGTATTGGCGGTCACTAAAGGGTTAAAGGTGTTGTTCACTAACAGACAGTTATATAGATTTGTCTTTTACTTCTATCAAAAAATCTCCAGTTTTCCAGCACTTATCGGCTGGTATATGTCCTGCAGGAAGTGACGTATTCTTTCCAGTCTGGGAAGTAGGAGAGGTTCTCTATGGACAGTTCCTGACATGGAAAGAGGTGGCAGCAGAGAGCACTGTGTCAGACTGGAGAGATCAAACCACTTCCTGCAGGACATACAGCAGCTGATAAGTACTGGAATATGAAATAGAAGTAAATTACAAATGTCTTGCACTTGCTGGGACCAGTTGATTTGAAAGAAAAAAACATTTTTGTAAACTACCCCTTTAAATGAGTCAAAATATACCAAAAGAACACTGAATGAGCATAACTTCCTTAATTCAAAAATATTCCTTTATTAGTAAAAATATAAAGTGAAGATGTCATACATAAAAAATGAGGGAAAAGGTGATGACAGTACAAAAAACCAGGGGATACAGAAACAACTATGGGTCAAAAGACTATTTGGCATGCCCCTTGATAAAGTGGTCATCTGCGAAACGCGCGTCGGGGTGTGCCAGGGGAACAGCAATATGGGTAAGACTGGTTAATCTGCATTTTAAATACATCTCACAGTAATTTCTTTCGGGCTGGTGGCAAATTTATGTGTGTTATGTTTACAGATCCCATTTGTGTCTAGAGAATGAGTTATAATGTGTATTGATGCACCTTGTATGATAGACTTATTGGGATTTTGGTATTTATAATATTAACTTATTTGCGCCCTTTGTATATGTAATACATCTACACAAATAGTCTTTTGACCCATAGTTGTTTCTGTATCCCCTGGTTTTTTGTACTGTCATCACCTTTTCCCTCATTTTTTATGTATGACATCTTCACTTTATATTTTTACTAATAAAGGAATATTTTTGAATTAAGGAAGTTATGCTCATTCAGTGTTCTTTTGGTATATTTTGGCAGTTTATTGAGTTTTCCTTGTAATATTGGTACTGATTTATATGCAGGATATATTGTTTTGCACATGCGACTTATTTAGTAATTCCCTGCAAATTGGAATTATTTTTGTATTAACCCTTTAAATGAGTGCCAGAATTGTACGGTTGGTTTCACCGCTGGTGCCCAATTTGCAGGTGTAAAACAAGATAAATGAGTTGCGGGAGGAAGCCACACCCCCTCAGCACTGTGTGATATAATACGTACTATTTCTGGTGCTTAGTGATATAATACACAATACCCTTGGTGTTAAGTGGTATAATACATACTATCCCTGCTGTTTAGTGGTATAATACATACTGGCATTTTGTATATGAAAGTTATACATCCTGAAACGCGTCTGAGGGGTTGTAGGACCATAGCAATATATAGCCACTGAAAACTTCTTTCCCGCCGCCTATCCCGCATGCAAGGCACACACCGCATGCAAAGCACTTTATGCAAAGCACCTTATCCGAGAACCACGGGGGGGACGCCCCCTGTCCACTTGGATCTGCATGATAGAACGCTATAGATTCAACCAGCCTTTGCTGTGGAACACTAAGTCCAACATAAGAAACAGTCCAACAGTGAAGAGAGGGGAGCACGCCAGCTGCCACGATACTATCACCGCACAGGTCCGTCAGCTGCTGCGATATAACTACTATACAGGAGCTCCTATAACCCACAAGGACTGGTGAGAGGTGGTATAATACATAATATTTCTGGTGTTTAGTGGTATACCACTTAACAACAGAAATATTATGTATTATACCACTAAACACCAGAAATATTATGTATTATACCACTAAACACCAGAAATATTATGTATTATACCACTAAACACCAGAAATATTATGTATTATACCACTAAACACCAGAAATATTATGTATTATACCACTAAACACCAGAAATATTATGTATTATACCACTAAACAGCAGGGATAATATGTATTATACCACTAAACATCAGGGATATTATGTATTATACCACTAAACAGCAGGGATAGTATGTATTATACCACTAAACAGCAGGGGTATTATGTATTATACCACTAAACAGCAGGGATAATATGTATTATTCCACTAAACAACAGAAATATTATGTATTATAATACATATTATCCCTGCTGTTTAGTGGTATAATACATAATATCTCTGGTATTTAGTGGTATAATACATAATATCCCTCGTGTTTAGTGTTATAATATATACTATCCCTGGTGTTTAGTGGTATAATATATACTATCCCTGCTGTTTAGTGGCATAATACATAATATTGCTGGTGTTTAGTGGTATAATACACACTATCCCTGATTTTTATTGTTATAATACATACTATCCCTGGTATTTAGTGGTATAATACATAATATTCCTGGTGTTTAGTGATATAATACATACTATCCATGGTGTTTAGTGGTATAATACATACAATCCCTGGTGCTTAGTGACGTAATACATAATATTCCTGGTGTTTAGTGGTATAATACATATTATCCCTGATTTTTATTGACATAATACATACTATCCCTGGTGCTTACTGACATAATACATACAATCCCTGGTGCTTACTGACATAATACATACTATCCCTGGTGTTTAGTGATATAATAGATAATATATAGTGTTTAGTTTAATAATAAATTATCCACCTGGTGTAAATTAGAAGTTCAATATGGGAAGAACTTTAGGAAACTATTTTGGGTATCCAGATCCACTGGGTTTATAAGAACATTTGCCACTTCTGGGTAGATACTCTGCGTCCCCTTTGTGTGTGGAGCAGCCGGGAGCTGAAAATCATTCGAAGAGAGAGAAATTTCCGGCACCTTTATGAAAAGCTGGGAGTACAACCTTTCCCGGGAACCTTTTCTCATTTCTCCTTTTGACCGCATCAGTTCTATGGTGCAGTGACCTTGTCAGAAAGCCATTTCTGCCTTCTCTAAAGCGCTGGCCAGAAACAGAGGTGGAGCGGCCCTTTCAGATGGAATCATTTATCAACTGTCTCCGCTCCCAGATTTTGGTGGCTGAAATGTTAAACTTGGAAGATAAAATGTTACCGGGGTGTAAAACCTCAGCTGCTTTGTTGGGAACACTGTATAAGAACACAATGAACCTTTGTTTGTAGTCGTATTTCACCTTTAATCACAGGGCAATAATGGCTGCATTTAAAGGATCCCTTTAAATTCAAGATTCCAAAAAAGGGGTTTGAGCCTTGATGGTGTGACAGTCCTACTACACAGCAACAGTAACTCTATAACTTAGGGGCTTATTCCACGGAACGATAATCGGCCCGATTAGGCCGATTGTCACTCCCTGGAATAGAGACAATAATCAGCCTATGATTGTGTTTATTTAGGTTCAAACCTGAAAACATCAGACCATGCACCAGCCATGCATTGCTGCGTGGAATAGCGATGCGCTGCGGACGACCATCGATTTCACAAGCACCATGCTTTACCTTTTTTTTTCTATAGCGCACTCAGATCCCGCAGCAATTCACCTATCTGTATGTTTTTTGGGTGTGGGAGGAAACCGGAGTACCGGGAGGAAACCCACACAAACACAGAGAGGACATACAAACTCTTCTCCTATGTTGCACCTTGGTGGGATTTCAACCCAGGACTCCAGCACTTCAATGTTACAGTGCTAACCACTGAGTGACTGTGCTGTGCTTAAGCATGTTGCAGGTCTTCTACTGCGCTCCTTCATCTGTAACAATGTCCCTGTTGCCCTCACTGAATGATTATCGGCCCGTGTAATAGGCCCAGTAAATAAGCGCCGAACTAGCAGATCGGCGCTCGTTTACATTATTGATCGGGCCCCCATCGGCCCGCGGAATAGGACCCTAAGCTCCCTGCTCCTGGCTCCCACCCTCCAAGACGCCATCACGTGTCTCAGTCTCTTCAATGGGCCGGGTTAGCGCTTGTACCGCAGTCCACTGAAGAGAGGGAGGATAGTGAGACAGTCACAGCTGCTGCTGCTGTTCACTGTCTGCCTCACTAAGAGCACCCAGAGCTCACCCGCCCCGCACCCTGTATCCCCCCACCCGGAGCGTATCCACCCCCCGCAGCTCACCCGTTGGCCTGTGAGTGCAGCCCCCCCTCCCCACCCCCCAAAGCGATCTCCCGGCGACCCCCTTCCCCCTCCCTACAGCACAATCTCTCCTAGTATAGCCCGCAGCCACCCTCCATCGCCGATCCCTCCCCCCCCTGCGTCTCACCTGGCAGAAGCTGTGGCTTTCCCAGTTCTTGCAGAACTACAGCTCCCAGCATGCTCAGCCTTCTCTCCGTGCATGCAGGGAGCTGTAGTTCTGCCCGAGCCGGGAGAGCCACAGGTAGATGTGGGGGCGCATCTCACCCAGCCGGCCGCATCAATCCCCCGCGCATCTCACCCGGCCGGCCGCATCAGCAACCCCCCACCGCATCTCTCCCGCATCTTACCCGGTTGCTGATGCGGGCGGCCGGTTGAGACGCCAGTGCGGGGGTGGCGATGCGGGCGTCCGGCCGGGTGAGATGCGCAGGGGAGTGATGCAGCCGGCCGGGTGAGATGCGCCCCCACATCATTACATGGTGGGGGCAGGCGGCCGGGTCCAGATCACATGCACTTACATGCCGGCTCTTCTACCTGTGGCTCTCCCGGCTCGGGCAGAACTACAACTACCTGCATGCACGGAGAGAAGGCTGAGCATGTTGGGAGCTGTAGTTCTGCAAGAACTGGGAAAGCCACAGGGGGGAGGGAACGGCGATGGAGGGTGGCTGCGGGCTATACTGGGGGGGCACCTGGAGATCGCGCTGTAGGGAGGGGGACGGGGGTCTCCGGGAGATCACTTTGGGGGGTGGGGAGGGAGGGCTGCACTCACAGGCCAACGGGTGAGCTGCGGGGGGTGGATACGCTCCGGGTGGGGGGATACAGGGTGCGGGGCGGGTGAGCTCTGGGTGCTGTTAGTGAGGCAGACAGTGAACAGCAGCAGCAGCTGTGACTGTCTCACTATCCTCCCTCTCTTCAGTGGACTGGGGTAGAAGCGCTAACCCGGCCCATTGAAGAGACTGAGACACGTGATGGCGTCTCGGAGGGTGGGAGCCAGGAGCAGGGAGTGTGTCAGGGTTGGACTGAGAGCTGATGATTCTATGCATTCGGTGGGGGGGTCAATGCATCTAGATAGCAGCAAAACTGTGCAGAATCCATAATAAGTTTATATTGGAAAGATGGAAAGCTATGGGTGGGCAATGTATTCATGCAAAAATATTTTGGGGGAAATACCCCTTTAACTAATCTACCGCAGCGCTCCATAATACATTCAGCCCCATTAAAGGGTTATTCCACTCAAAACACTGCATTTTATTGTATACAGTTATGCTGCGTTTACACGGAGCGATAATTCGCCCGATCGTACGATTAACAATTTCAAAGTAACAATTTTTTTTTTATAACGATCAGCGTTTAGACGAAACGATATATCGTACAGAAAAATCATTTTGCGATCGTTTTGCGATCGCTTAAGCCTATATCGCAAATAGGTTAAATCGGTGAACGACTGTTTACATGGAACGATCTGTGAATTTTTTGCGAACGTCCAACAACGATTTGAGAACATGTTCAAAGATCAAAATGAATGATTACTCGCTCGTCGCTTGATCGTTTGCTGCATTTACACGTACGATTATCATACAAATTCAATTGTTATCGTGCAAATTCGCACGATAATTGTTCTATGTAAATGCAGCATTAGCTTTATATAATTGCAACATGTGTAATCACGGCCTCTGTGCCATTTCCGAGCTTTTACTCCCTCCCTCTAGATGCAAAAAATCTGCTCCAGGGTTTCCGTTCCATTTTGCTCCTTGGTCTCCCCCCTCCCATCGGAGACTTGGATCACATGTCCGCTGTCTCTGCAGTGGACCGGGTTAGCACTTACAACCCTGCCCCCAGCAGAGACACCAACAGTGACAGTGATCCTACATCTCTGCTGAGGTTAACAGTTTGCCGGAACTGGGGGCCATCTTCGGGCCTTTATCAGCAGTGGACCTAGTGTGCTGGCTGTATGTTTGAGTGGTGTCTGGGGAACCGAGGCAGTGATCGGTCGTAGTTTCCGCCATCACCATGGAGCTCGGCACAGTACCTGGACCACATGGATCCTAGTGCACCAATCCTGCACTAACTTCCCAGAGCCGTGGACACCCCAGGTGTATAATTTCCCAGAGGCATGGACACCCCCAATGTAGGACTTTCCAGAGACCGACCCGCTGATCGATCATCAGCCGGCACTCCACAAACTGCCAAAGGCCCCACTCAAGGTATGGGGGTGGCCATGGGAATGACTGTGGGGGTCTCTGCAGTATTGACTGATGGCATGATTGTAAGCTGTCTGGGTCAGGCTTCAGTGCTTTGGTATTAGATGAGTGTCGGGCCTTTGAAGAGGAGTAGGGACTGTGCGGGCTGGCTGCTAGGTGTTCTGCGATAGTCAGTGGCCTTTCCCTATAGCATGCTGGGAGAGGTAGTTTATCTTCAAAGTAGTTCCAAATATAACATAAAACCTCTGCTGGATGAATGGAGACACCAAGGAAAGTGGGCATCAAAAAATTCAGAGGGGCTCATTAAGACCTGGTGGATTTTGAACATTTTGGGCAGAATACCCCTTTAATACAATTGCAGTGTCCCATAACATAGCCAGCCACTAGTGTTGAGCAAATTTGAGTGAGGCCGTACCTAAACGCTTCGTATTCGACTCCCAGTGGCTGGAAAAGCCCTAGGAAGTCATGGAAAACATGGGTATAGGCCACAGGCCAACAGCTGTATCCATGTTTTCCTGACGGCCTTTGGGCTTCATCCAACTTCTCCAGGCAGTGGGAGTCAAATGCCGAACATTCCACTACGGCCGCACCCAAGTTCGCTTTACACTACCAGCCACATTGTCACCATATAACAGCCAGCTCAAGTGACACAGCCATGGTACCCCCATAACTAAGCCAGATGACCCCACAGAAGAGATCTAGGGCCAGATCCTGGACTCGTCCTCAGAACATGAATATTAATAAGAAGTCCTGCCCATCTGCTTTAAATACAGCAATCAGTTCAGTTACTTATATGAGAGACACGTCCCATTAGGTTATTGACCTTTCCATTATTGATCTTTGGTTAAGAGTAAGGAATCGCTTGTTTGCAGCAATTAGGGCTAATGAAATGTGTTATGTAAGAGCCGGCGTGATGTATAGTAATGGAGAGAGGACAATAGCCGCGTTTAGCTGATACATTGTGATTGGGCTTCAGCAGTTTAGCTTCCCATGTGCTATGAATCCTCTTCTTTCATTTACAAGTTCATTAGCCTCTTCCTCAGGACCATCTCTTAAACGTCCCAATAATGCCCCTACCATTCTGCAGTGGTACATCCCCTGGTCTTGTATAGCTGCATATTAGTGATGGGGGTCTAAATACACTTGACTGTTCCCTATTGTGAGGAAAACAGGATCCTGAGACTGAGACCATGTACTTCTATTTTATTTACTCTGTTTACTGCCTGCAAGCATACACTGAAGGCCAGTCTATGCAAGGGTTAACCATGTTCTATTCTGCTCTTTTACTTAACCACACCTTGTTGTGTACCTCAGACACAGTCAGTCTGGTCACCACCCCTGTCTGAGCCTATCACTGGGCTCCCAAAATCTCCTCATGTTTCAGGTCCTATTAGAGTCCAGGTTACATTAGGCCTCTCTCCACCAATGGGAAACATGGCTGGAGCATATAAATATGGTGAACTAGGCTCTGTCTGGGGGGAAGAACATGAGCCTGGCCTCTGGTCACAGATCATGTCAGTGTTCCAGTCAGTCTGGTTTAGTATGTTCCTGCCAGCTATCACCTAAATACGACTACCTTTGAGGTTACCAAGTCCCATCCACCATTACTCTCCACGTCTTCACCCAGGGTTGGAGAAATTGCATTTTCATGCTTCCGGGCCTCCTGGCTCACTGACGGTATAGATCTGTTTCCACATTGATGGTTGTGCTCCTGCATGGATCGCACGGCCACCACGCTCACTCCCCAAGCTATAACTCGTGATCACACCTGACATGCCTGATGACATCAGGAGCAGAAAGGAGAAAGTCCAACAGCACTAATATTCCCAAATTATGCAGCCTGGAGCAGATGCACGCTGGTTAGTCCACAATCCCAAACGGACCGGAAAACTTGAATTTAGATTTATGAAAGGGTATAAATATACACCTGGTGTAAACTGCCCACAGCAACCAATCACAGCTCAGCTTTCAACTCTGGTAAAATATAAGACGAGCTGTGATTGGTTGCTGTGGGCAGTTTACACCAGGTGTATATTTACACCCTTTCATGAATCTCCCCCAAGATGTCCAACGGCATCCAAGTGGAATAATCTTCAAAAATTCATTGCAAGATCAAGGACACAATACAAGGAGAGCATGCCACAAAAAGAAAAGAGAACAGCATTCTGGCGTTGGTTTTTAAATATAGGCATTAGTGTCAGCCATGGGTGTGAGGTGCAGCAGCTCCCTTTTCTCTAGTTTTGTATTTTGTATGTTCTCCCCTTTCTGTGTGGCTAGCACTCCTCCCTAGTAAGACCCATGTGACCACAATTAGCAGGAAGCACCTGTGCACACATGCCAAGTACCTCCTATTTCTCCCATTCTACCTGCAGGAGCAATGGTGAGTAGTAACACCTTATTTACACTCATATGGACCTGCATGTGGTACATGAGGCAATATGGTTTCATCAATATGGTTTCTTTGATTTTGAAATATAGCTGAGAGGCACTAATGCAAGCCATTAGTGTGAGGTGCAGCCGCTCCTTTTTCTCTAGTTTTGTATTTCCTCCAAGCTGGACAGGGCCCTCTGCATTTGTCTCTACCCTGAAAGTGAATTCCGTTTCCTTTCTCTGCCCAACACAGGCCTATCAATATGTATGTGCCTCTGATGTGTAGCCACAGTAGAAACAAGTTCCTACGAAGTTCTGAGATGAGAATGAGCTTCATCGTACTTGAGATGAGAAGATGAAATAGAGAAGCAGTAGAGGAATAGGCAGAACAATGCGCCATCTTTCTAGCAGAGAGCGGTGGACGACAATCAGTTCATCTTCCGAGATGTTTCTGTTATTGCCTCAGAAGCCGTGAGATCCTGAGTAACTGTGGACATACCGAAATCCATCATCTTATGCGGCCGCCATTCTCAGAATTACACAGTTCATGTGGTTAAAGATGAGTCCGAGTAAGGTCTCCTGGAGCAGGAGCCGGGCGGCTGAAATGTGGCTGCAAAGCTGATGAAAAACATGGAGACATGCTATTATCTATTGATTGGTAATGGCTGCAAGGTTTTGCAATCTGCACAAACACGGTAAAAGGGATTATATAAAGCACAGCACAGTATATAAGAACAGTATATAAGGTGGGTGCCCGTCTTATCAAACCAGACCCAGGTTGGTCATAAATCCGGAAGAACACAGCCACTTGTCTTCTGCATCGTGATACCCTATCCAGTATCCTTGGGATTTTATTTAGGCAGTTCCCAGAGTAGATCTTGGGGTCAGTGACTACCAGTGTGTACTACATTCCAGTATGTGTATAATAACCAGGGCCGGACTGGGACTGAAAATCAGCCCTGGCATTTCAGAGCACACAGTGCCACTTGTCGTGTGGTGATGTTATGAGACGATGTTGTTAGTGCAGCATGGCTATATGTTGTATCCTCACGGCCATGACTGGAATTACAGATAATAACACAGTAAATGGGGTCAGAAGCTTCTGTCTCTGTACTATGTCGCTGTGCTGCAGTTACAGGTTGTTACCACTACACAGTGTACAGAGACAGACTGCTTCCGGCCCTGGTCACCATGCTGAGTTTAACACCACCACATACTGACTAATACTACCGCATACTGAATAATACCACCACATACTGACTAATACAACCGCATACTGACTAATACCACCGCATACTGACTAATGTCACCACACACTGACTAATGTCACCACACACTGACTAATGCCACCGCATACTGACTAATGTCACCACATACTGACTGATATCACAGCATACTGACTAATCAGTGTATGGTGGCATGAGTCAGTGTGTGGTGGCATTAGTCAGTGTGTGGTGACATTAGTCAGTGTGTGGTGGTATTAATGTCACCACATACTGACTAATGTCACCACATACTGACTAATACCACCGCATACTGACTAACACCACCGCTGCTACTGAATAAGATCCTCTGTACACAGATCACTATCACCTCATCCAGTCATATAGAGGTGGACGCAGCTCTACACAGGTTCTGTACTTCATATACATTACAGTGCAGTTACATTAGGTGACTCACAGGGGGATGTCTTCTCTGATCACAGTTCTTACCTTTTCATTTTCTTCTCCATCTGCCCTGGGACATTAGAAGTTCTCCGAGCCACGGATCTGCCAGACAGACATATTAGGTTCCTCACTCGGGAACCATCCTCATCTCTATACACACTGCACACCTGTATTGTCCCCTTTACACCCTCCTTTAGTGGGTAGGCTGACTCTATGTGATCCCATTTTAGTATACGGCCCTCCTCTCTGTCCTTATAGATAGCCCCCTTATGTTGCCCCACTTATAGAAGCCTCCATGCTGTCCCCCTTACAGATGCCCCCCATGTTGTTCCCTTATAGATGGCCCCCTATGTTGCCCTCCCCTATGGATGGCCCCTCCTATGTTGTCCTCTTATAGATGGCCCCCTCTCCCCCTATATTGTCCCCTTATAGATGTTCCCCTCTCCCCCAATCTTGTGCCTTTATAATCCCCCTCTCCCCCTATGTTGTCCCCTCTCCCCTATGTTGTGCCCTTATAGGCCCCCTCTCCCCCTATGTTGTCCCGTTATAGATGGCCCCCTCTTCCCCTATGTTGTTCCCCCCCTTATAGATGCCCCCCCCTCCCTTATAGATGGCCCCTTCTCCCTCCCTTATAGATGTTCCCCTCTCCCCCCTTCCTTAGAGATGGCCTCTTCTCCCCCCTTATAGGTGCCACCTTCTCCCTTCCTTATAGATGTCCCCCCCCTTCCTTATAGATGGCCTCTTCTCCCCATCCCCCCCTTTATAGATGCCACCTTCTCCCTCCCTTATAGATATCCCCCTCTCCCCCCTTCCTTATAGATGGCCTCTTCTTCCCATCCCCCCCTTATAGATGCCTCCTTCTCCCTCCCTTATAGATGTCCCCCTCTACCCGCCTTCCTTATAGATGGCCTCTTCCCCCCCCCCTTAAAGATGCCACCTTCTCCCCCCCTTCCTTATAGATGGCTTCTTCTCCCCATCCCCCACCCCCTTATTGATGGCCCCTTCTTTTCTCCCCCCCCCCCCCGTGGAAAGCAGGTTTTAAAAAACAAACAAACTCACCTAACAACGCGCTCCCCCGTCGAGCCTTTTTCCTGCAGCCTCCGTCTGATGCGCGGCTGCTGGGGGTGTCGCATCCTATCCCTGGCAGCGCACGTATCATAGAGCTCTCTGTGGGCCTGTGGCCGCGACTTCTGCCACACGTCCTGCTCCAAGCTCTAATCCTGGAAGCAGATAGAGGAGACAAGCTGCAGAGGACCAAAAAAAGAGCCAAACGGGAGCTACAATGGGACCTGTCAGTGACCAACGCCACTTTTTTTTTTTTAAAGCCCATTTTCCCCCTTTTGCAGGCTAATTTTCCAATTATTACTTGTCCAGTAACCTGCGGGTGCAGACTAGTTTCTATGATGTCTCCCATAACTACACACACTAACAGAGGGACACTCCTCCTCTATATCTCTATTGTACACCCTCAGAGGCGGCAGCAGCATGGACGACATTGTGGAGCAGTACTGAGTAGTGTAACATGAGTCCAATGGTGTAGGGACATAACATTAACTACAAGATGCAACCCTTTCTCTGTGTCTCTCTTCTTTTAAGGACCCTATTACACGAGACCATTATCGTGCAAAAAATCGTTAAATCGTTCGAATTTAAACGATAATCATTCAGTGTATTTGCAGGCAACGATCAAAAAATCGTTCGTATGTTGTTGATCGTTTATTTAGATCTGAACCTAAAATTATTGTTAATGGTTCGCTGTAATTCCACGTTCGTTCGCTCAAGTTCCGCGTTTTTTCACTAATCGTTCAGTGTAATTGCACATTGTTCATTGTTTTTCTGGGATCAGAAGGAATAAGCGATCATAGTAACGATCTTAACTAACGATTATCGTTCTGTGTAATGCTGCGTTTACACGGAGCGATAATTCGCCCGATCGTACGATTAACGATTTCGAAGTAACAATTTTTTAACGATCAGCGTTTAGAAGGAACGATATATCGTACGGAAAAATCGTTTTCCGATCGCTTAAGCCTATCTCGTACATAGGTTAAATCAGTAAACGACTGTTTACCCGGAACGATCTGCAAATTTTTTGCGAACGACGAACAACGATTTAAGAACATGTTGTAAGATCAAAATGAATTATTTTTCGCTCGTCGTTTGATTGTTCGCTGCATTTACACGTACGATTATCGTTCGAATTTGATCGTTATTGTGCAAATTCGAACTATAATCGTTCCGTGTAAACACAGCATTATATGGTGAACGATTTCAGGTTAACGATAAACAATCTCGTTTGCGATCGTTTATAATTAGTCGTTAATCGTTAAAAATCGCTCAGTGTAATAGGACCCTAACTCTCTCCAGCCACTTCCCCTTATCTCTCCATAGACTTCTTTTGGTAGCTGCTACCTAATCCTTCAGTGAGCTGATCTATCTTGAGATAGACTTGAGCACTTTTACAGAGTGAATTATGGATTTTAGAAGGGGGGAGGAGTAAATGAGGTTAAGTTTCAAAAGAAGCATTTTTGTCTGATAAGATATATACTGTATATATATATATATATATATATATATATATATATATATATATATATATATATATAGTCTCTATGTATACAGTGGACTAGTTATACACATTTGACCCCTACAGTTTACATTATCCTTTCCCTAGCATCTGCTTTACCCAGCACTAGGTCAATGAATAAATAAAATGATTAGTGAATGAACCTGTATTTAGTTGACTCTTACCATCCGCTAGGATCCTAGTTACGAGTATAGAGGAAGGCTGGGTGGCTTTAGCTCACAATTCCCTTTAAGCTCTCCTTTTCTTTTCTTTTTTTTTCCCTAGCAGCTGAAAAATGTTTATATGTAAAATGGAGTCGCAGGAGGCGTTCATGCATTGATCCATGTAATGGAATCATTCAGTTCTGTGACAGACTATTACTATAGCAGTAATTATGCTACTCCTGGACGTGCCCATTAAAAGAAAACAAATCATTACCACAATTTTCCAATGGGAGGAACGATCGTTTCCTCGACAGGACCAATTAAAGGACAGCGCAGAACGCATCGGTAAAGCGCGGCGCGGGATAAAGTGTAGCATCAACATCAATTTACATAATTAAAATGCACTTTATTTGGATACGAGATTCATAATTCACCTCCTCATTATAATATTGTAGAGGCTGGTTAGTCAGCGGCGCCCTGGATAAACACCGGCTGTAGATGGATGATCAGGGGCGTGAATATAAAGGGGATTTATTTCACACATCGAAGGGTTACAGAAATTCACACAAGGTTTGCCTTAGTTTTAACAACTGGAATACTTTTCTTAAATTATTTTGCTGTTATCAAAGAAAAAAAATAGTTTTCAAATAGAGGCAGGAGTTGCCCAAACCATGGGAAGTGTAAAATCCCGACTTGGTCCCTCTAAAAACTTAAGATTAAAGCTTGAGCTGTAGCTTTAGTTAAGTGTCAGGGAGGTGGTCTATCTAGTTTCCTTCTGCTCAGCCTCTCTCTATTAGAAGGAAGTGTCAGGGAGGCGGTCTATCTAGTTTCCTTCTGCTCAGCCTCTCTCTATAAGAAGGAAGTGTCAGGGAGGCGGTCTATCTAGTTTCCTTCTGCTCAGCCTCTCTTTGTAAGAAGGAAGTGTCAGGGAGGCGGTCTATCTAGTTTCCTTCTGCTCAGCCTCTCTCTATAAGAAGGAAGTGTCAGGGAGGCGGTCTATCTAGTTTCCTTCTGCTCAGCCTCTCTCTATAAGAAGGAAGTGTCAGGGAGGCGGTCTATCTAGTTTCCTTCTGCTCAGCCTCTCTCTATAAGAAGGAAGTGTCAGGGAGGCGGTCTATCTAGTTTCCTTCTGCTCAGCCTCTCTCTATAAGAAGGAAGTGTCAGGGAGGCGGTCTATCTAGTTTCCTTCTGCTCAGCCTCTCTCTATAAGAAGGAAGTGTCAGGGAGGCGGTCTATCTAGTTTCCTTCTGCTCAGCCTCTCTCTATAAGAAGGAAGTGTCAGGGAGGCGGTCTATCTAGTTTCCTTCTGCTAAGTCTCTCTCTATAAGAAATAAGTGTCAGGGAGGCGGTCTATCTAGTTTCCTTCTGCTCAGCCTCTCTCTATAAGAAGGAAGTGTCAGGGAGGCGGTCTATCTAGTTTCCTTCTGCTTAGCTTGATAGACAGACCTCTTTCTATAAAACGGAAGTGTCTGGAAGGTGGTCTCTTTGACTTCCTTCTGCAGTGTTTAGGCCTCTCTCTTTAAAAGGAAAGTGGGAGGTGGCCTGTCTGGCTTCCCGCCCCCATCTAACCTGATCATAGTTTCCCTTTAAAGTGTACCGTCATCATAATGAGACGTCAAAAGGTTTGATCAGTCCGGGTCTGTGTTCAAACCCATGCTGAACGTGAGAAAGAGCCAGGAGAAGAGCGAACTAAGCATGGTCCTCTCTCAGCTCTGTGTCATGATGAGTCAAGCTCTGAATGTAATTCTATGGAGCCCAACTGTTTTCACTGACACCACGCTTACTGCGGTCTTCTCCTGGCTCTTTCTCACAATTGGTCAGCGTATAAACACACAGACACAAACTGATCAAATGTTTTGATATGTCTCAGGAGAGGCCATTGCTAGTGTAGGAATGCTAGAGTAGGGACCATGTCTCTGAGGACACCTTACTATGGTGACATGGTACACTCTGTTTGATCAAATGGTTTATTAAGATCCTCTATAGAGCAGTGTTATGACTTAGGTCACAGAGTGATGGAGGAGAGACACGGACAGTGTACCCTAAGCTCAACCCCGTCCACTGTCCCTGCCTACTTGCCGCTATCTGCCCTAAAGTGGCAGCGGGTGACTGGGCAACGGTCTCTGGCCTGGATATGTGAAACAAAAAGACAAGACAAACAAACACAATAAGAATAGCCAGCAATCTGGGTCACAACAGTTGGGCAGCAAAAGTACAAAATCAGGATCCAATAGGCGTAGTCAAAAAACAGGCAACAGGGTCAGGCAGCAAGCAAGGGAGGTCAGAAATACAAAGCCGAAGGGTCAGAATAAACACAGAATAGCAGAGTCAGGAGCAGGGAGTACACAGACTGGGGATGTTATATAGGAGGTCTGGTCCAGGTACAGTTGGACCATCCCCCTGATCTCTAACCACAGACATCTGACCACAAAACACATCCACTGGTGGGAAGACCTGCCCATCACACAAAGAACCAAAACAAAGTTTAACCATGACCCGGCCAGACAGAACTCAGCAGGTGAAGTTGGGTAAGTCCATGAGACCAAGAGAGCAGACAAAATAAACCAGTGTTCAGACCAATACAAAACAAAAACAGAACCAGCACGAATTCAAGAAAATCATCGCCTTCTCGGGCGCACAGCACGAGCCGAGGGGCGCATCAAGCGCCGCAAAGATACAGTCCTGACAGGCAGGTTTTTATCGTGTGTACGCCGGCGGAGTATGTACGGTAAACACTTGCACCTGCAGGTTGCTGTTGCACTTTTTGCTTTTTCTGTCTCTATGACAATGACACTTTAAGGAATTGGTTTAGTAGAGAGATGACCAGGCGAGGATGATGCACGTCTGACCTCTTCTCGTTGTATTGTTTCAGCTGCATAAAATGAGAGCTAATGGTGATAATATTTGATGTAGTGTTGAATCACTAGGTAATAACGTATCTCTTCAATATTCCTTTCTTAAATTGTAGCACTGAAATATATTTCTCAACTATTTAATTACTTTCCTTGGATGTTATATTTCCTAGGTCCTTCATGTCTGTGTCTTGTGTCAGAGAGAAGTGTAAATCCCTGATAGTGAGACTCTGGGGGGAATACATATAAGACTGTAGTGATAGCTATGATGCTCTAATATAGGGGGGCGGCAACAGTCTCTATACATGGTGTCAGAAACATGTACTAAATTAGTCAGTGCAAACACATACCACAGAAGACCCCCAATCATCAGCTGTAATGTTGGGGAAAACTGCCAGTAAGTGTTCTATTCCCTGCAGCACCCCCACAGGGGAAATGAGGTACTGCACAGTGGGCCGTGCTGTGTAATTTCTGAACATAACAGATGAGAGGGGGGAGCAATTGGGAGAGAGAGGAAAAGAAGAGGGCGGGAGAGGGAATAAGGAGGATAGGAGAGAGAAGAGGAGAGGAGAAGGAGAGAAAGAGGGCATGGATAAGAAGAGAGTGAATGAGCAGGAGGGGAGGAGAAAGTGACTGATGAGGAGGGAGAGGGAATGAGAAGATTGAGGGAAAGAGGGGATGAGAAGGAGGGAGGTAGAAAAGAAGAGGGGGAGAGGGAAGAGGAGGGGAGAGATAAGAAGACAGGGAGCGAGAAAGAGGGAAGGAGAGAGGGACAGATAAGGAAAGGGAGAGGAAATGAGAAGATGGAGGGAAAGAGGGGATGAGAAGATGGAGGGAAAGAGGGGATGAGAAGGAGGGAGGTAGAAAAGAAGAGGACGGGAGAGGGAGGAGGAGGGGAGAGGAGTAGAGAAAGAAGGGGAGGAAGATATAAGAAGAGAGGGAGCAAGAAAGAGGGGAGGAGAGAGGGACAGATAAGGAAGAGAAGAGGGAATGAGAAGGATGGAGGAAGAGGGAGAGAAGGGAAAGAGGGAATGAGAAGGTAGAGGGAGGGTGTGAGAAGGTAGAGGGAGGGAATGAGAAGCAGGCAGAGTACAGGTGGGAAGAAGGATGGAGGAAGAGAGAGAGAAGAAAAGGGAAAAAAGAAATGAAATGGATGGAGGAAGAGAGAGAGATGAGGAGGGAGAGAGAGAATGAGAAAGGTGGCGGAAGAGAGAGAGAGAAGAGAAGGGAAAGCGGTATTGAAAAAATAGGGGGAAGAGAAAGGGAGAAAGAAGGACAGAATGAGGTAGAATAAGAGAGGGGGATAGAGAGGGGAGAGTGACAGAGAGGGGAAAGAAGGGAGTAAAAAGGAGAGAGGTGGTGAGGGAGAAAAAGAGAATGGAGGAGAAATAGGAAGGGAGAAAGAGAGAGAGAGAGAGAAGGGAGAGATACACAAACTCTTTGCAGACACTTTGGCTTCAAGAAGGAAGGTTCTAGCACTTTACAAATAAAATATTTTTAAAACAGGTTTTGTAAACTAGACTATCCCTTTAAATATTGAACCAGTGCAGACATTATTTTTTTCTATTTTATGAGGATCAAATTAACTCATTTATTCACATCTAGAATTTTCCCACTCCCAAGGCTGCAAGCACAGATGGCATATGGGAACTGTATGGTAATGCTGATACCACGTGGTTTACATCTACACCCAGCCGGGCGGTTGGATTAGATTTAGCTATAAGGAGGAGATAGGGGCATTACTGACATTACTGCACATGGACTGTAAAATGAATCTAACATGTAGTCTGAACCCAGGGAGGTCCTAACATGGACGGCACCTACGAACCTATGAAATCTTAGCCATACTCCAGAGATGATCTTGTTTCTCATCAATTATCAAGGTCAGCTATGGCCATTATGCAAAGACAGAACTTAGAGGGAACCATTTCAAGCCCTTTTAGTCCCTGTGAGCTGCTATCTGATGGCAATACCTTCAGCTGTTCTATATTGCCATTGCGCATAGTCAGTAAAAGAATACAATGATCTATCATTGCCCATATGGATAGAGTTTTTAAAACAACTGGTATCAGAAATTTATACAGATATACTTCTATTTAAAAACAAATCAAGTCTTCCAGTAATTATCAGCTGCTGTATGTCCTGTAGGAAGTGGTGTATTCTTTCCAGTCTTACACAGTGCTCTCTGCTGCCACCTCTGTCCATGTCCGGAACTGTCCAAGGCAGTAAAAAATCCCTATAGAAAGCCTCTCCTGCTCTGGACAGTTTCTAATAAAGACAAAGATGGCAGCAGAAAGCACTGTGCCAGAATACACCACTTCCTGTCCACTATAGGACCAACTATAGTGTCTATATCATAGAGTCTACCATAGAGTCCACTATAGAGTCTATTATAGAGCCCACCATAAAGTCTACCATATAGCCCACTATAGAGTCTTCCATAGAGCCCAGCATAGAGCCCACCATAGAGTCTACTTTAGAGCTTATCATAGAGCCCACCATAAAATCTACAATGGAGCCCACCATAGAGTCTACCCTAAAGCCCACCATAGAGCTTACAATAGAGTCTAGAGTTTACCATAGAGCCCACCATACAGTCTAATCATAGAGCCCACAATAGAGTTTACCATAGAGTCTATTATACAGCCTTACATAGGGCCTTAGAGCCTATCATAGAGTCTACCATAGGACCGACCATAGAGTTTACCATAGAACCCAACATATAGTTTACCATAGAGCTCACCATGGAGTCTACCATAGGACCGACCATAGAGTTTACCATAGAGCCCACCATAGAGTCTACCATAGAGCTCACCATAGAGTTTACCATAAAGCCCACCAAAGACTCTATTTATTTATTTATTTATTTTTTTTAAACAAGTGATTGTTCCTGGCCCGTTTTGGTGGTGTGATTTCCGCTGCTGCTCGCCCATGTGTCTCATTTTATTTTTTTCTATTTTTTTAAAAGCTGTGACCATCCTATAAAGCATTTGGAATAATACATTTTCGGAGCCATCAAATAAAACAATCTCATCAGATTTTGAGCTGTTAAATTACAGTTTCACGAACATTCGGCAAATGCTTCAGAAAATAAAAAAACATTGTAATTTCCAAATGTGTTGCATGCAAACTGAGAAGCCATTACCGCCATCTAATGCACTCTATATGAACCAAACAATGCTGTTATTTTTAATTAAATTTCCTAGTCTTAGGGTGCTGTAGATTAAGTTTCCTTCAGCCTCGGGGTAAGACATATTGCTGTAACACTTCATGAAGTTATTTACTGACATTTCTATTAAATGTCCCAATCGCAGCCATTTCCAGTATTGATACTTGCTATGCCGCGAGAAAACACTCATGCAAAAAAAGAAAAACAGAGGCAACAGTTCTCCAACCGTGTCAGGTCGCAGATCCGTATGAGGAACCTTGAAGAACAGCGGGGAGGGTGGAATATTTTGCCTCCTACTGCAAAGTGGTTACGACATGATCAGCCCTTGGATCATTCCAAGCTGGAGAAATTTATGGGCTGTTGAGGGATAGGATGCGAGTCTCTCAGGTTTGAGCTTCTGTTTAGAAGTGCTTAAAATTCTACAAAGAACCATTTGGACAAGTCCTATGTTTTAGAAAGGTCCCTTGGAAATAAGCAGAGCACAAAGTGTCACCAATGATGAGACCCCCAGCGATCAGGGATAACTTGCCTGGAAGTATTTTGTTTTCCTGCAACGCCACCACAGGTAAAAGAGAGTATTAGGCTAGGTTCACACTGCGTTTTTGCGATCCGTTTTTTTTACATCCGTTTTTTGCAAAAAAAAAAACGGCTGAAAAAAACAGATGCATTTGTGTACATCCGTTTCGATCCGTTTTTCCATTGTAAAAAAAAAAGCGGATCAAAACGGATCCTTTTTTTTTTTACGGACACAAAAAACGTAGCTGACACTACTTTTGTGTCCGTTAAAAAAAAAACGGATCCGTTTTGATCCATTTTTTTTACAATGGAAGTCAATGGAAAAACGGATCAAAAGGGACGCACACAAATGCATCCTTTTTTTTCATCCGTTTTTTGCAAAAAACGGATTGCAAAAACGCAGTGTGAACCTAGCCTTACATAGAGCTCATTGAAATCAGTGAATTTTCTGTGCAATTCAAGGTCATCCAGACTGAAGGACACTCTTCGTAAGGGGCCTATTCCATGGAGCGATAATTGGCCAAATCGGCCTGATTCGGCTGGTTATCGCTCCGTGGAATAGAGACAGCGATCATCCATTTATTTAGGTTACAACATAAAATCATCGGGCACCGACCACGCATCGCTGCGTGGAATATCGGTACGCGGCCAGTGACCGACGATATCAGCAGCACCATACATTACCTAGCATGTTGCAGTGCTTCTCCTGTGCTCCTTCTTCCTCCCGGTCCCATGCACAGCAGCAGCTTGAGTTTGGCCTGTCTGAGCTGACAGACCGCTCAGCCAATCACTGGCCAGGACCGCCGTGGCCAGGGATTGACTAAGCGGTCTGTCAGCTCAAAAAGGCCGCACCCAAGCTGCTGCTGTGCATGGGACTGGGAGGAAGAAGGAGCACAGGAGAAGCACTGCAACATGCTAGGTAATGTATGATGTTTTAAAACAAAGGCTGCAAGGACATTGGTAACGATGTCCCCGCAGCCCTCACTAAACGATGGAATAGGCCCAGTAAATGAGCGCCGATCAGATCGGTGCTCGTTTACATTATTGATCGGGCCCCCATCGGCCTGTGGAATAGGACCCTAACCGTTCTCCATTCTGGCCAAGATATCAAGATCACGGGGCCCATCTCTATTAAAGGAGATTGCCGGGCAGGGGGGATTGAAGTACTAACTTCCCTCTTCCCGTGCTCGCGGTCCGCGGGACCCTAGCTGGATCGCCAGGGCTCACATGTCACGAACTGGCTGATGGACTGGCTGCTCAGCCAGTCAGTGACCCCAGTCACTGGGCTGCATTCACACGTCTATATATTTTGTGGACCCATGGACGGTGAATAACTGTCCTGGATTGTTTCCCCACCAGGCATGATGTATCAACATCATGCCGACAGCAGGAGAAATGTTGAATCTCTGTGGCACTGTAGTGACAGAGCAGCGCTCTCTGCTGCAACCTCTGTCCGTGTCAGGAATTGTCCAGCGCAGTAGCAAATCCCCATAGAAAACCGCTCCTGCTCTGGACAGTTCCTGACATGGACAGAGGTGGCAGCAGAGAGCACTGTGTCAGACTGGAAAGAAAACACCACTTCCTGCAGCGCATACAGCAGCTGATATGTACTGTAAGACTTGAGATTTTTAAATAGAATAAAATCACAAATCTAAATAACTATCTGAAACCAATTGATTTGAAAGAAAAAGTTGTTGTTTTTACCGGAGTACCCCTTTAAACCCCTTTGTTTCCAGCTCCTATGTAAAAGTCCTGATGACTATTTTCTAAATTCTGTTCTACAATAACATGAAATTTGCTAAGAAATAGAAGCGGAGCCGCATGCTTCAAAAAATATTTGACACTTTATCACTAGAAGACTGCCAAGTCCCTGCCTGATCTCAGCCTTGATTTAAAGTTACGAGCGAGATAAGGGGAGAAAAAAAGTGATTTAATAACGCGCGCCTCGCTTTAAGCGCTTTTATTTATAGTTTTGCTGTGCTCCACATATTTCACTGTTAAAAAAAAAAAAAAAAAAGTTGAAGTCAGATCTTCTGTGAAGACGCAGAGAGAGAGAGAGGCCTTCCGCTGACCAGCGAGCATTGTGCACACTCCATGTACAGATGTGCGGGGGGACTAACATATGGGGGATAGCGCTGAGTGTGCACATCGGCCCCCGGGGGCCGTACAACTGACGGATGACGACATTCTATTAATTAGGTCCTTGCATCACTAAAAGGTATCCTGCGAATTAATTCTTATATCCAAAGCAAATCAGATGCGTCTCAATCACGAGCCGCTATCGTGCCGGAGATCTGCCACGCCACTATGAATTAAACATCCGTTCGCTGCGCAATTCATTTCTTACGATAAAAAAGAGGCAGGTCACATAACATAAAACACTCCGCAAAGCGGATAGGAGAAAATCATTGCAGGGTATGGATTTTCATTTAATCAAAGAGCTGCAGGAGACGGCGATGGATGTTACCCTGGGCCTGCTACCAGCCATAGAGAGCAGCCAGGGAGAGGGGATGGCAGAAGCACAGGAGGATACACAGTAGTACTATAGCCCAGGGGGGGGGGAAGCGTGGATCTCCAGCTGTTGCAAAACTACAACTCCCATCATGCCTGGACAGCCAAAGCTTTAGCTTTGGCTGTCCAGGCATGATGGGAGTTGTAGTTTTGCAACAGCTGGAAAGCCAAGGTTCCCTATCCCTCTGGTGTAGTCTCTCTCTCTCTCTCTTTATCAAACTGGTGTAAAGTAGATTTGGCCCAGTTGCCCCTAGCAACCAATCAGATTCCATCTTTCTTTCCTCGCAGATTCTGTGGAAAATGAAGGATGGAATCTGATTGGTTGCTAGGGGCGACTGGGCCAAATCTACTTTACACCAGTTTAATAAATTTCCCCCAGTATGTGTAATAGGGTTATGAAGGGGGAGATTTATCAAACATGCTGTAAAGTGAAACTGGCTCAGTTGCCCCTAGCAACCAATCCGATTCCACCTCTTATTTCTCACAGACTCTTTGGAAAATGAAAGGTGGAATCTGATTGGTTGCTAGGGGCGACTGAGCCAGTTTCACTTTACACCAGTATGATAAATCTCCCCCGACACATACTGTCCACCTACTTTTGGACCACCCTGTATATAATCCAGTTTTATAAAGAATAAAGTTTAATCGTTACAACTATCCAATTTATTTTATGTTTTAACCCCTTAATTAAATAAACCTTTTTTTGTTTTTAATTTGGTCTAAAGTGGCTACATTTATAGCGCAAACCGCTGGGTTCACACTACGTTTTTGCAATCTGTTTTTTCCACGGATGGAAAAAACGGATGCATGTGTGTGCATCTGTTTCTCCATTGAATTCTATTATAAAAAAAAAACGGATCAAAACGGATCTGTTTTCTTAACGATCACAAAAATGAGGTCGACTACGGTTTGTGTATGTTTAAAAAAAAAAAAAGATCCGTTCTTTTTATAATGAAATTCAATGGAAAAACGGATCAAAACAGATGCACACACATACGTCCGTTTCTTCCATGCATTTTTCAGCCGTTTTGTTTGCTAAAATAAAAAAAATAAAAAAAGGATTGCAAAAGCGTAGTGTGAACGCAGCCTAAGGTTGTGTTCACGCAACGTAAAAGTACGTCCGTTGTTGCAATTGGCAACAACGGCCGTACTATTTATGGAAGGCTATGTTGCATAGTTTTGTATGGGATCCCGGCTGGAGCGAATACACATAGTATCTGGCCGGGATCCCTAGCGGCGCCGCAAACAACTGACATGTCAGTTTTCGGCCGCCGCAATTCAGTGAAAACCCTGTCAGTACACGGCTCTGGACACTCGCTTCATAGTGTGCTATGGGGAGTTCTGCTGCAGGCGTGCGGTGATGCGGCTGGAAAGATCATCAGAGATGATCTTTGCAGAGACCGGCCACTCCGTACCCAGCTGGTTCACGGAACGGACGGTCCAATACGCCATGTGAACATGGCCTAATGCGGTTTTTATGACAATAGCTAACTTCAAAACCTTGCACTACCTGCGCTCTGCACTCTGAAGGATCTTTCTCGGCTCCTATAGTCCTATAAGGAACTGGTTACTCCTACTGTCTTACTCCATACATTGTGTGGATGATTCTGTGCCCAGCTGCGATGGCTTTGATCCATATAGAGTTGTGCCTACACCCCTCGCACAACACTACAAGGTGAGTGTACAGGGGCTCATTTCCTCTGCACACATTTCCCTGAATACTATATATTTCACTAGGGAGCACCCTTCCTTCTTTCTTTTCATTTTTGCTGTTTTAAACCTCTGCATGCTGTCAGTGAGCGGAAACACTATGCATACAATTACAGTTTTTGGCGGCTGTTATCTTAGGCTAAGACGTAATCGTATGTAGGAATCAAAGTTGAGTGATGATGCAATGTACTGTAAGCATAGGGCACGCTTAAAGGGGTACTCTAGCAAAAAAATTCAATTCAGCTGATGTCAGAAAGTATACAGGTTTGTAATTTACTTCTATTTAAAAATCTCAAGTCTTCCAGTACTTGTCAGCTACTGTATGTCCTGCAGGAAGTGGTGTATTCTCTTTAGCCTGACACAGTGCTCTCTGTTGCCACCTCTGTCCATGCCAGGAACTGTCCAGAGCAAGAGAGTTTTTTTATGGGGATTTGCTACTGCTCTGGACAGTTCCTGACATGGACAGAGGTGGCAGCAGAGAGCTTCCTGCAGGACATACAGAAACTGATAAGTATTGAAAGGCTGGAGATTTTTAAATAGAGGCAGATTACAAATCTATACAACTTTCTGACACCAGTGGATTCGAAAGAAAAAAAAAATCACCAGAGTACCCCTTTAAGGTCACCATACACCTTCAATAACTGACGGCTTAGAAAACAGTTATCTTTCCTGCCTGCCTTCCGTCCTTCCCATACACAGGAATATTCAGCACATCTCAGCATTCCTGTGTTCTCTATGGGAAGGGATAAGCTGTAGCCACAGCACCCTGGCTGCGGTTTATCTCTCCCACAACGAAGGTTTCGGGCAGTGATTTTCCATCACGCCTTACCCCTATCTCTACCAATATGACGTGAAACATCTCTCCGCCCTAACAGGAAATTTGGGTCCTTGTCCCGAGATTGTGGGGGTCCCTTGTGATCACCTAGTCCTGTAGATAGGGGATAACATTATCAAATGGGAATACCCCTTTAAAGGGAGATTAAGATGAAACTCGGATCCACGCGAATTCAATGCTAATTCTAGACCTAACCTTAAAGGGATTTTCCATTTTTCTGCAAATAAAACCCATTCTATGTATAATGAAAAGTGTATATAACTTCTAATGCACTTATTTCTCTGCTTCCAGTAAGTAAATGGAAATTTCTGTTCAGAGACTGAAAGCCGGTTTTAGAATTGGTAATGCAGTTACATTAAAGAGGGGGAAAAAGCATTAAAATGCTTTTCCATCTAGAGAGGAAAGACTACGGCTACATTATGGATTGAGAATAATACAGTGTGCTACTATACTGCCCACATGTATAGTACAGCTATGCCACACACACATATGTATAATACACATACACAGATTCTACAAACACTCAACTATAAACATTCCACATACAGTACACACACACATACAATATGCACACATACACACAGACATTATAATAATACAATAACAGTGCCAATTCGCTACCAATACCAATCTCATACAAGTCCTTAGGGATTTTTCTTTGTATTCCAAGTTCGGGGCTTATTTGTTACAATGTTGGCAAATTTCATGTTGGTACATACAGTAGATCCATATTACACAAATATACATGCACAATCACAGTACATACATACATATACACATACATATACACATCACACACTGGACGAATATACATACACAGTAATGACAGCCTGTTTCACGCTCAAGGCGCTTCTACGGACGTCCGTAGAAGCGCCTTGAGTGTGAAACAGGCTGCCACCACTCCGTTCACGTAGCGTCTGCTCACTTAGTGTCTGCACCATGTCCATGTTTTAATACGAAAAATAAAGCTTCAGAAGACAACTTGGGTGAGTGCAACTGTCTTTCTACTTTGTGATTGGACATTCTCATTGTCTTATGTAGTTAGCACCGCCCGATGTGGCCGAACCCTGACTCAGACCAGCAAGTAGCTATACCCAAATCTGCTACCTATAGTGCCACTACCTTCTTTGTGTTTATGATACATACACAGTAAATACATACATACATACATACACACATACACGTACATACATATACACATCACACAATGAACAAATATACATATATATGCATGCATATACACATACATATACAGTACATACATTTAAACATACACACGGATACATCCATAATACATGCATACACAACACACAAATACATATACACACACACATAACTCACACATACTGTATATACACAATGTACACATACACATTACATGCACACATACAGTAGTTTCACACATTACAAACACCTAGCACCCCTGCTGAGCAGTCACAGAGAGGACTGCACCTCTCTACACACTCCCTTCCTATCTTTTTTTTGTCTGTCCCAACAGTGATTTGCCGGTAAGGTACTGCTGTTGTAACTTAAAGGGAAACAACTCTAACCTGCTGGTATGTCCCTTCTGTGCATGGAGCGCTGAGGATGAAGGTTGGTTTCTTACCTTCATCCTTGGTAACGCTCCTGTGCAGTTAGAAGTTAGATCCTAATGCTAAACAAGCAGTTTGGAGAGCTGGGGGCGGGGCTACTCGCTATGTCACTGTCATGCTATGGTATTCTGAAGACGCTTTCCTTTTTTTACCACCTGCGTGTGTCCAGAGGTGTCACTGCAGCAGAAAGAGGAAGAAGATGCCAGAAGACACAAGCAGCCCCAGGACGGCGCCAACACTGGTGAGCCTTATCTGGCAGCTAGGGATGGTCCGAACCTTCCGAGGTTTGGGTTCGTATGAACCCGAATGCTCAGCATCAGATTCCCGCTGTCTGCCCGCTCCGTGGAGTGGGCGGATACAGCGGGAGGACCGTCTGGAAAACTGGGATACAGCCTATGGTTATGGCTGTATCCCAGTTTCCCAGGCGGTCCTCCCGCTGGATCTGCCCGCTCCACGGAGCGGGCAGACAGCGGGAATCACTACCGAGAGTTCGGGTTCATACGAACCCGAACCGAACTCGGTTCGGACCATCCCTACTGGCAGCATTACAGCCCAATCACAATTAAACATTAAATTTAATCCCCTGGAACACCCCTTTAAGAAAAGGAGGTGTAACTAGGATCTTTCATAGGGAACACCCACCAGATGCAGAACATGCAGCTCAAAAAACTACAGCCAAAGCCCATGTTATGCATTTTATGATCAGTACAGGTTATTACTATCCACATCCACATTACACAGTCAGAGTATTGCAGGGAGAAGGTGACGCTGGCATAAAACTAGAGCATTGGACATGCATCCCAGGGAATGCACACTGAAGCCAGAGCCTGCAGCCGCACAGCCAGCCATGTGACTGGGGGACCTAACAACACTCTTTTTCTTCCATGATCTTATTCCAAGGTTCTATTTGTATTTTCATTGCATTCGATGCATTTGCATCTAGGGAAGCGGCACTGTTGTTTTTAAAGGGACTCCACAGTATATAGCTCTTCATGGTAACGCTTCGTCTTTTTAATTACAAGTCAACTGTTGGAAGTGCACCAGTGAACTCTGCAAGAGCGATTTCACTTCTCCGGCGGTTCCTTTCATTATAAAGTCTCTGTAGCAACAGCTGTTTAATACAACAGGTTATGCCTGGGGGTCTCCTGGGAGAGAGGTTTAAAAAGTACTAAATGGAAATCAAGAGCCGGCTGTGTTTACTGGTAAGCCGAGCGAGCGGGGGAGAGGACGGCGCTCGCTACAGGAGATGGCTCCATTTTTCATGTCATTTGTTGAGGACATTAAGGGAACAATCTAAAATATAAAAGACTACAAATCTTGCTCTGTAATGATAATGCCGCACCTGATGGGCTCTAATGAAACTTTAGCACACGCCGTTCTGAACGCTTCAGTACAAATCATGGCAGGTTCCCTCCGCCGTCATCTTCCTGCTGTTTGCTGAATATAAGAGGATAGATGCATTACAATTAGACAAGGTGCACTTATTCCAGGCAATTCATTAGTTCTCTAACTAACTCTTTGAGCTTTATTAATGAAAGTAACGAGAAATTGCTTCCAATAAACGTCCTTCTTAGAAGCTGCTTATTCTTGGTGCAATGGACGATATATAGGAAGTGTCCAAATAGAAAACCACCTCGGTGCCGCTCACTATGGGCGCAATATACCACACCAAACATTGGGGAAATCAAACTGTCCGATCGGGGTTCCACTTGTTCCATGCCAGTGGTTCTCTGCATATATATAGAAATCCCATCTGGGTCCAATTTCAAAAAACTTAAAAGAGTCACTTTTTTTGTAGAAATCAATAGTCCAGGCGATTTTAAGAAACGTTGTAATTGGGTTTCTTAGGCAAATATGCCATTATCTGCATTCAAAAAGACTTTCCCCAGCCCCCCCCCCCTCCCTCCTCTCTCTCATTCACTGCTCATTATCTAGAAATCTCGACTCTTTTACATCAGTCAAGCCCTTTCTAATCTACGGAGAGGGGAGGAGGGAGATTAGTTGGCAGCAGAGAGCAGAGAACAAAGGATTACACAGCGGGATCTGTGTGAAAGCTGGTATTCAGGAGTCAGAGAGGTCAGTGCTGACTTCAGAGGAGATAACCCAGTGATGTAGCTGTAAATTAACTCTTTGTTGTCCTGTTTAGGTGTCTCATCTCCCTCCACCTCTCCCCTCTCCATTGAGAAAACCATGAAGACAGGGGGGAGGGCTTCTTACTGCTTTTTCATGATAAAAATGCATTTTTTTGGCTAATAAACCCAATTACAAAGTTTCTTAAAATCGCCTGGACTATTGATTTCTGCCAGTGACAGTGACACTTTAATAAATAATAAATAGAGATGAGTGAACCTGGAGCACGCTCTAGGTTTTTCCAAACATGAACACTACAATTGGTTACCGGTAGCTGAAGAAGTTGGATGCAGCCTTTGGGAGTCCAGGAAAACATAGGTACAGCCATGATAGAGGTTGTATCCATGTTTTCCTGGACTCCCTAGGCCTGCATCTAACTTCTTCAGCCACCGGTAAGCAACTGGCGCACGCTTAGGTTCAGACCAACCCTAGCATGCTTGAAGTGCACTCAACTTAACTAGTAAGTAGATATGAGATAACCGTAGCTCAATGGTTAGCTCTCTTTTCTTTCAACTTTGGGTTTCTAGATCCATCCAAAAGTAGTTTCCATGCCCTCGTGTGCTCGAAGTTCATTAAACTCTACTACTTAGTTTTCTATCTCTTTACCTATCAGCTCACCACATTATCTAGCTTGTTTTCTGTGGCTCCACAGTGTTAGAAAGATATATAGATTTGTAATGTACTTCTGCTGTATACCCTGCTGGAAGTGGTGTATTCTTTCCAGTCTGACACAGTGCTCTCTGCTGCCACCTCTGTCCATGTCAGGAACTGCCCAGAACAGGAGAGGTTTCAATCTTTTTATTAAATTTTTCATATAATAAATGTCAGACCTACAACATCATATTAAAGTTGATTTGCTGCTGCTCTGGACAGTTCCTGACATGGACAGAGGTGGAAGCAGAGAGCACTGTGTCAAAAGCAACCAGAGAAAATATTACTCTACTAAAAAAGTAGTAGATGCTTCAAACAAACTTCCAGCCGATGTGGTTAGTAAATCAACAATACCAGAATGTAAACCTGCCTGAGATAAACATATATCTATCCTAGGACAAAAAGAAGGGAAATACTAAAAAGTCGGACTAGATGGACCAGGGGGGCTTTTACTGCTGACAATTTTTTTATGGTTCTATATAGACTGGAAAGAATACACCACTTCATGCAGGACATGCAGCAACTGATAAGTATTGTAAGACTTGATGTTTTTGAAATAGAAGTAAATTACAAATCTATATAACTTTCTAAGATCAGTTGATCTGAAAGAGAAAACAATTTCCGGAGTACTCCTTTAATAAAAGTAACATAAATAACTACAATAAATACATAAAGTATAATAAAGTCCATTCTGAAAGCGGGAACAATAACATTTAGCTCTCCCCTCTGTATAGTTTATGATATTGAGGTCAGCAGTTTAATATTCAGGATTATATTTTGGATTAGGACGTAAAATGAAGGATTATTTTCCTAATGTTTCCAATTGCTGTAGATAAGTAAATAACACATCTCCTGAGGCTTTAATCTGGATGAAGAACACAAGCGACTCCCTTGGGACGGACACCACCGAGAAGCCGATGAGATGGGGAAGAAATCCCAGAGACAATCTTTCTTCATCACGCAGTGATGTCTATAGAGGATGGGGGGGGGGGGGGGGGGGGGGGGGCTGGGATCAGGGGTGGCCGGGGTACAGTCTCTGGTTTCTTACTCCAATATACTAGCACTGGTGACGATCACTTCCCTGTGGATTTTACCATCTATAAAGGACAAGACAGACCTGTAATAGATGTGACCTCTTATTCAGGGCCCCATAGCAGCCACATGGGTTGTATACTGTACATGGTATGATCCCTATAATTCAAGTGGGAAATGGTGCAAGTGTCATAAGAAACAGGGTCAGGTATCAGGATACAGTTAAGAATTAAAGGAGACGTCCGGCGAAAATTTTTATTAAAGTATTGTATTGCCCCACAAAAGTTATACAAATCCCCAATATACACTTATTACAGGAAATGCTTATAAAGTGCTTTTTTTTGCACTTACTACTGCATCAAGGCTTCCCTTCCTGGATAACATGGTGATGTCACTTCCTGGATAACATGGTGATGTCACTTCCTGGATAACATGGTGATGTCACTTCCTGGATAACATGGTGATGTCACTTTCTGGATAACATGGTGATGTCACTTCCTGGATAACATGGTGATGTCACTTCCTGGATAACGTGGTGATGTCACTTCCTGGATAACATGGTGATGTCACTTCCTGGATAACATGGTGATGTCACGCCCCAACTCCTAGAGCTGTGCGGGCTGTTGCTACTGGAGAGGATGATGGCAGGGGGACACTGAGGGACACTGGGCACTGGAGGGACACTGAGCATCCCCCTGCCATCATCCTCTCCAGCAGCCACAGCCCGCACAGCTCTGGGAGTCGGGTTGTGACATCGCCATGTTATCCAGGAAGTGACATCACCATGTTATCAAGGAAGTGACATCACCATATTATCCAGGAAGAGACATCACCATTTTATCCAGGAAGTGACATCACCATGTTATCAAGGAAGTGACATCACCATGTTATCCAGGAAGTGACATCACCATATTATTCAGAAAGTGACATCACCATGTTCCCTAGGAAGTGACATCACCATGTTATCCAGGAAGTGACATCACCGTGTTATCAAGGAAGTGACATCACCATGTTATCCAGGAAGTGACATCACCATGTTATCCAGGAAGTGACATCATCATGTTATCAAGGAAGTGACATCACCATGTTATCCAGGAAGTGACATCGCCATGTTATCCAGGAAGTGGCATCACCATGTTATCCAGGAAGTGACATCACCATGTTATCCAGGAAGTGACATCATCATGTTACCCAGGAAGTGAAGTCTTGATGCAGTAGTAAGTGCAGGGAAAAAGTATGTTATGTGCATTTCCCATAATAAGTATATATTGGTGATTTATATAACTTTTGGGAGGCAATACAATACTTAAATAACATTTTTCGCCAGACTCCTTCATTAATTCAATGCAGCATATACATCTTTAGCATTGAAGTCTATTTGGTGCAGGAATACACTGGGATGTAGCGATGAAGATATCAGTTCAAAACTTTAGATTTTTTTTCAATTTACAAAAAAATGTTGTCATTTGTTTTGGTTTTAATCTATTACAGGAACAAGAACTCTTGTCAAAAACAGGAGTCCCTGCTGCTGTGCGTGCTGAGCGCCCAGACATATGCTAGGAGTAGTGTAATACTCCCCCTCCTGTCTCCTGTCTGTGCCCAGGCCGAGACCGATGTTTTAGTTTATGACTTACTAGTGACCTCTTTGCCGTTAGGTCTGGGCCTGCCCACAAACAGGAGCAGGGAGCTAATGAGTAATGTTTTTTTTACCCAGAGACAGGCAGAAAAGCAGGGACTCCCATCAGTTTTACAGGAGCCCTTGCTATTCTACAATGAAAACCCATGCACTATGCTATGCTGTGGCCAAGCCCAGACTGGTGTTCTAGGTGAGCACTTTGTCACTAGATCTGAGACTGGCCACAGACAGCAGCAGGGAGCAGGTGAGTAATTGTTCTTTTCCACCACTGTAAGCAGAAAAGCAGGGGCTCCCATCTGTTTAATCTCAGTGCCCGCTCTTTTACTGTAAGTAAACATACACTAAGGTGTTTAGTGCACAGTCTTGTGGTAATGCTACGCTCACTGACGTTTTACTTTGTGGGATTCTAATAAAGAGTTTGTCACTAGATCTGGGGCTGGACACAGGCAGGAGCAGGTGAGTAAATGTTTACATCCCCCCCCCCCCAAGCTGAAGAGCAGGGACCCTGCTTTTCTACAATGACCATGTACTATGTTGTTATTGTGCAGCCCACAGAGATAAGTGGCAATGCTATGCTGTGGCCAGGCTCAAACCAGTGTTTTTTTAGTAACCTTCTAGTTACCACTTTGTCACTAAATCTGAGACTGATCACAGACAGCAGCAGGGAGCAGGTGAGTAATTAGTTTTTTTACACCACTACAAGAAGAAATGCGGGGACTCCTTTCTGTTTGACAGAAGACCCTGCTTCATTACAGCAAGAACACAAACACTATGCATTACTGTACAGTCCAGCATGGCATCACCATGCTGACTGGCATATTTTTCTATGGCATTCTAGTTATGACTGTCTGGACCTGGCCACAGACCGGAGCGGGTCAGTAATTTTCTTATACCATCACAAACTGAAAGTAGAGATTCCAGGAATTCTTGCCCCTCTACATTAAAAACATGTGCCACTTCCACACTGCATCTGGCCCGAGCAGTATATGACCAAAACAAAAAAACTAATTTTTATTGAATCAAAGAAAAATTTGATGAAATGATGCAAGTTAAACCTCTTAAAATTAATCTTTGGAGATTTATTTTTAAAGCGGTACTTTGGCGATTTTTTTTCTTTCTTTCCAATGAACAGGCTCCACGGGCTCTTCTTTTCTATATTCATGTTTCCCAGGGGGCAATGCACCTAGGACTTCACTGCATTGAGCGCTTTCACTAGCAGCCGGAAGTGTTATCGTTTGGCTGGCCTCCCTGAGATCAGTGATCTGTTTCTCTTATGGATTTGTAATTTACTTCTATTTTTTTTAAATGAAGTCCAATACTTATCAGCTGCCTTATGTCCTGCAGAAAGGGGTGTATTCTTTCCAGTCTGACTCTCTGCTGCCACCTCTGTCCATGTCAGGAACTGTCCAGAGCAGGAGAGGTTTTCTATGGGGATTTGCTCCTGCTCTGGACAGTTCCTGACATGGACAGAGGTGACAGCAGAGAGCACTGTGTCAGACTGGAAAGAAAACACCACTTCCTGCAGGGCATACATCAGCTAATAAGTACTGGAAGACTGGATATTTTTAAAAAGAAGCCGTTTACAAGTCTATATAACTTTCTGACACTAGCTGATTTGGTGTACTGGAGTACTCCTTTAAATACTGAGGAGTTTATAATGTAAGCTAGCCTAATAGTCACACATTACCAGGTATTACCTAACAATATAAACCTGATTCTCTGCCCCAGGAATAATCCGTTACTCTTCTACGTGATGAGATTTGTTTCTCGTGTTTGTCGGGAATGGAGTTTAATGAACAAGAGCCATTAGCTCGGAAAGTTTGTAAGGAAGACTAGATACTAATCTAAGTTGCGGTGCGTGTCCTTGGAGGAGAGTTACGTGAGCCGCCTGACAAACGTGACAAGCCGATCGCTAAATAAATGCATTTGTGATCTAACTGATTGAATTAATTACTCATTTCTGCATCTTGATAAGGTGGTGACACAAAACTAATTACTCGCCATCTCGAATCGCCTTGGTCTCCGCTGCTGACAGACAGCCGTACACTCCATACATTACATTATATAGGACGGGGAGAATGGAAAAGCCAATTAATTTGCTACAAATGTACACAAAGTAATTAGAGTCGTTGCATAATTTCCCCCCTAATATTCCGCCGGCTCTAGGACTGCCCCTGCAGGGGCAATTATTATCTGGCCTCATCTTTACCTTCTTTTCATGGAATAACAATCAGACACGTCTCTAAATAAATCTATTTTATTAAGGAGCCGCCAATAACAATGTCGCCTACTCATAGAAGTGTAGGATCGCCTTGGGATAAACTGTTATTTATCAAAATCAGCCTCTTAAATCATTTAAAGGGAAATTCGTGGCATTTATGCATGAAAAGTCGACAGCTCTTAATATTATGTCTGCATCGATTTTAGTCACGCTCGTCTATTGAGCTGCAATACCAAAGAAGATCAATAGGGGCACTGTTTTAGGAAAATTATATACTTTGTATCTGGATACTGATTTTGTACCTCGCTTCGGTATATGTATGACCCTATTGTCTTGTTTTGGCTTCTGACTTTGGTGCTTGATCCTAGATTTGGCTGCCGGTATAAAGTGTAAAGGCCCTATTCTACGGAACGATTATCGGCCGTATTCAGCCGATATAGGCCGTTACGGACGATAATCGTCCTGTGGAATAGAAGGGAACGATCAGCTGACATTGTTAATTGTTAATGTCGGCTGATTGTTGTAGTTGTTTGTCTTTCAACCATGTTGAAAAACAGACGACTGTGACAGCGATATGCTGCCGGTGCTTCGTGGAACAGGAGCGGCGGCAGCAGACCGCCTGTCACGGCCGCGGCGGCGTCCCGTGCTCCGGGCCGCCGCCGCGACCTCCCTCCATCTCATGCAGCTGCCGGGGTCCCTGTGCAGGGACCCGGCGCTGCTACACGTTCGGCCCCGGGGGGCGCCTCACCTCTCCACGCTCCTGTCTCTCGCTGTGCCGGCCGGCGCGCGCGTCCCCGCCTCCTAGGGCGCGCGCGCGCCAGCTGTCTCAGATTTAAAGGGGCAGTGCGCTCCTAATTGGTAGTTGCACCCAATCACTCCCCTATAAATCCCAGCATGCCCTGTCCCCTGTGTTGGAGCCTCTACATGCTTCCCATAGCATTTGGCCCAGCTCCCTGTTGTTCCTGAGTCCTGTCCGTTACCTGGTCCCAAGTCCCTGTTCCTGAGTCCTGTCCGTTACCTGGTCCCAAGTCCCCGTTCCTGGTTCCTGTTCCCCTGTCACTCCACCTGTTCCCGTGTCCAGCCTGTCACGTGCTCTCTCATCTGCAGACTATTGCCTGTGCCATCTCCTGCCACGCCTCGCCTGCCGACACCAGCAACCAAGCCAGGGGTAGCGACCTGGGGGTCGCCTGCCGCAGCAAGTCCATCCCGCCTTGCGGCGGGCTCTGGTGAAAACCAGCGGCCCCTTAGACTCCGCTCCCTGGTGAGGTTTGTGCCATCGCTGGTGCCGGTCCAGTGGATCCACTACTCCGGGCGTTACAGTAGGCTCCAACCATGGATCCCGGTGAGGTGCCTGATATTCGTGAGGTAGCCCGAGTGGTCGCCCTACAGGCTCAACAGATCCAGCAACAGTCACAGCTGATCCAACAACTGACTGCAACCGTACAGCAGCATACCACAGCTCAGCAGTCATCACCCCCGGCAACCTCTTCAAAACTACGACTGGCTCTCCCCAGTAAATATGGAGGTGACCCCAAGTTGTGCAGAGGATTCCTGACCCAGTGCACTATGTATATCGAACTTTTAAGCAGTCAGTTTGCCACTGAGCGCTCTAAAGTGGCTTTCATTATCAGCCTATTGGAAGGTCGAGCTCTGGCCTGGGCCACACCACTATGGGACCGTAATGATCCGGTTGCTGCCAATTTCCGAATCTTCTTGGACGAGTTCCGCTCTGTCTTTGAGGAACCTGCCCGTGCGTCTTCAGCTGAGACTGCTCTTCTCAATCTATCCCAAGGTACTTCCTCCGTTGGTGACTACGCCATCCAGTTCCGCACCCTGGCTGCGGAGCTAGACTGGAATGAGGCCGCTCTGATTGCCACCTTTAAAAAGGGCCTGTCCAGTCAAGTGAAGGATGTGCTCGCTGCCCGGGACCTGCCTACCTCCCTGAACGAACTTATCCTACTGGCTACCAGAGTCTACACCAGGTTCGCCGAGAGAGAGGAGGAGGTCCGGCAAGGACGGCGTCTGAGTCTGCCCCGTCGCCATCCCCGGCTGGCACCGGTGTTCCAGAATCCCGTGGCTCCCATGTCCCAGTCGCCTCCAGAGGTTCCTATGCAGGTGGAACGTGCTCGCCTGACGACTGATGAGAGGAACCGTCGACTGGACCAGAATCTCTGCCTCTATTGCGGTGGCGCGGATCACTATCGGCAGAGATGTCCCCAACGCCCTCAGCGTCCGGGAAACGCTCGCACCTAGGTCCGGTGGGAGAGGCCTCCCTAGGT
Source organism: Dendropsophus ebraccatus (assembly GCF_027789765.1). Classification (NCBI taxonomy): domain Eukaryota; kingdom Metazoa; phylum Chordata; class Amphibia; order Anura; family Hylidae; genus Dendropsophus; species Dendropsophus ebraccatus. The sequence goes on along the minus strand of NC_091462.1, from coordinate 15,521,024 downwards.
GTGAATGCCACCTCTCCAAGGTTGACTATGCCCGTCTCCATCCAGACACCCTCAGGGCAAGTTTTTCAGTCTACTGCCCTCATCGACTCTGGCTCTGCTGGCAGTTTCATCTCTGCTTCGTTGGTCCAAAGATGGCGGCTACCTGTTATCCAGCTTGCCCAACCCCGGTCTATCTCTTCGGTTACGGGGGAGATTCTTTCCGAAGCTGTGTACAGCCAGACGGCACCCCTAGTCCTCCAGGTGGGCGCCTTACATCAGGAGAAGATCTCCTTCTATGTCTTGCGCCATTCCTCTTCCAACCTCCTGCTGGGTCTTCCTTGGCTGCAATTCCATACCCCTAAGCTGGACTGGAGAACTGGGGAGGTTCTCAGCTGGGGTCAGGACTGTCATAACCGGTGTCTGAGATCTCCTCAACCCAAGTGCTCTACAAGGTCACCTGCTTATGTCAAGCCTCTATCCGGGCTACCGGAGGACTACCAAGACTTTGTCGATGTTTTCTCGGCCAAGGAGGCGGACTCACTACCACCCCATCGGGCCTATGATTGCCCTATAGACCTCCTTCCAGGGGCTTCTCCTCCACGTGGTCGAGTATACCCTCTCTCTGTGCCCGAGACTGAAGCCATGTCCTCCTACATCCAGGAGAACTTACAAAAGGGCTTCATCTGTAAATCCACGTCTCCAGCTGGCGCCTGATTTTTCTTTGTTCAGAAGAAGGACGGTTCCCTCCGCCCATGCATAGACTATCGGGGCTTAAATAAGGTGACTGTTAAGAACCGCTATCCTCTTCCGCTTATTCCGGAACTATTCGACCGTCTTCGTGGAGCTAAGATCTTCTCCAAGCTGGATCTCAGGGGAGCGTATAACTTGGTCCGAATTCGTAAAGGAGACGAATGGAAGACCGCTTTCAACACCAGGGATGGGCACTACGAATATCTGGTCATGCCATTCGGCCTATGCAATGCCCCAGCGGTTTTCCAGGAATTCGTGAACGATATCTTCCGAGACCTCCTCTATGTCTGCGTCATTGTCTATTTGGATGACATTTTGGTCTTCTCCCCGGACCAGCAGACTCATGTGGCACAAGTGCGTCAGGTTCTACGAAGACTACGGGCCAATCATCTATACGCCAAGCTTGAGAAGTGTGTTTTCCATCAGCGCCGTCTTCCATTTCTTGGCTATATCGTCTCCGATCAGGGCCTACAAATGGATCCAGCCAAGCTCGCAGCTGTCCTTCAATGGCCACGCCCTGTGGGACTTAGAGCTATCCAACGTTTCCTGGGCTTCGCCAACTATTACCGGCAATTCATCCCTCACTTCTCTACCCTGGTCGCACCCATTGTGGCTCTCACTAAAAAGAAGGCGGACCCCAGACGTTGGCCTCCAGAGGCCGAACAAGCCTTCAATAGCCTCAAGTCTGCCTTTGCTTCTGCTCCTGCTCTAGTCCGCCCGGATGTCTCCAGGCCGTTTTCTCTCGAGGTCGATGCTTCTTCTGTGGGCGCAGGAGCCATTCTCTCGCAAAGGGACACATCAGGCAAGACCAGAACCTGCGGGTTCTTTTCCAAGACTTTCTCCCCTGCCGAGAGGAACTATACCATTGGGGACCGCGAACTCCTGGCCATTAAGTTGGCACTGGAGGAGTGGCGTCATCTACTAGAGGGGGCTAAACACCCTGTTAACATTTACACGGACCACAAGAACCTCCTCTACCTCCAATCGGCTCAACGCCTCAATCCCAGGCAGGCTCGGTGGTCCCTCTTCTTTTCTCGGTTCAACTATACCATCCACTTCCGTCCAGCCGAGAAGAACCTAAAGGCCGATGCATTATCCCGAGCATCCGATGTCATGGGGCAAGAGGAATCTCCTCGTCACATAATACCTCCCGACCGCCTAGTACCAGTTGCCACTTCTGCTCTGCAGAGACTGCCTCCCGGGAAGACTTATGTGCGCTCCGCACTCCGTAAACGCATCTTGAGGTGGGGGCATTCCTCCTTGGTAGCCGGGCATCCAGGAACCCAAAAGACCGGGCAATTGATCTCCCGTCACTACTGGTGGCCCAATCTCCTCCAGGATGTCAAGGATTTTGTGGCTTCCTGTGCAGTTTGTGCCAGGAATAAGTCTCCCCGTCAAAGACCTGCCGGCCTACTTTTGCCCTTGCCAGTCCCGGACCATCCCTGGCACCACATTGGGATGGATTTTATCACAGACCTACCTCCATCTGCGGGCAATACAGTCATTTGGGTGGTGACGGACCGCTTCTCCAAAATGGCTCACTTCGTGGCCCTTCCTGGTCTGCCCTCTGCTCCTCGTCTGGCTCAGTTGTTCTTCCGACACATCTTCCGCCTGCATGGACTTCCTCTTCACATTGTGTCCGACCGAGGCTCTCAATTTGTCTCTAAGTTTTGGCGTGCCCTCTGCTCGCAACTCCAAGTGAAGCTGGACCTCTCTTCGGCCTATCATCCTCAGACTAACGGGCAAGTGGAGAGAGTCAATCAGATTCTGGGTAACTACCTACGCCATTTTGTTTCCAGCCGCCAAGACAACTGGGCCGATCTACTCCCATGGGCAGAATTCTCATATAACCATCTGGACTCGACTTCCACAGGCAAGTCTCCTTTCTATGTGGTCTACGGGCATCATCCTCGTCCTCCTCTGCCTCTCTCTCCATCCTCCGAGGTCCCAGCCGTGGAGGAGTTGTTATCTGACCTGCAATCGATCTGGGAACAAACTCGACAGTCATTACTCAAAGCCTCTAAACGCATGAAGGACCAGGCTGATAAGAAGAGGAGACCTGCCACTAATTTTCTCCCAGGTGACAAAGTCTGGCTCTCGGCCAAATATGTCCGACTCAAGATTCCCAGCTACAAGTTGGGTCCTCGATTCCTCGGTCCTTTCTCGGTGCTAAGACGCATCAACCCTGTCACCTACAAGCTCCGCCTACCCCCCACTATGCGGATTCCGAACTCCTTCCATGTTTCCCTCTTAAAACCTGTGGTTCTGAACCGGTTCTCAGATAAGTCTTCGTTCTCTGCTCCTCAAGCCGTCTCTGACGACGTCTACGCTGTTAAAGACATTCTGGCCATGAAGACTGTCAGAGGGAGAAGGTTCTTCCTGGTGGATTGGAAAGGATTTGGTCCTGAGGAGAGGTCCTGGGAACCCGAGGCTAACATCCTGGACCAAGATCTCATCAAGAGGTTCCTGCAGGTTAGAAAGAGGGGGAGGCCAAAGGGGGGGGGTACTGTCACGGCCGCGGCGGCGTCCCGTGCTCCGGGCCGCCGCCGCGACCTCCCTCCATCTCATGCAGCTGCCGGGGTCCCTGTGCAGGGACCCGGCGCTGCTACACGTTCGGCCCCGGGGGGCGCCTCACCTCTCCACGCTCCTGTCTCTCGCTGTGCCGGCCGGCGCGCGCGTCCCCGCCTCCTAGGGCGCGCGCGCGCCGGCTGTCTCAGATTTAAAGGGGCAGTGCGCTCCTAATTGGTAGTTGCACCCAATCACTCCCCTATAAATCCCAGCATGCCCTGTCCCCTGTGTTGGAGCCTCTACATGCTTCCCATAGCGTTTGGCCCAGCTCCCTGTTGTTCCTGAGTCCTGTCCGTTACCTGGTCCCAAGTCCCTGTTCCTGAGTCCTGTCCGTTACCTGGTCCCAAGTCCCCGTTCCTGGTTCCTGTTCCCCTGTCACTCCACCTGTTCCCGTGTCCAGCCTGTCACGTGCTCTCTCATCTGCAGACTATTGCCTTTGCCATCTCCTGCCACGCCTCGCCTGCCGACACCAGCAACCAAGCCAGGGGTAGCGACCTGGGGGTCGCCTGCCGCAGCAAGTCCATCCCGCCTTGCGGCGGGCTCTGGTGAAAACCAGCGGCCCCTTAGACTCCGCTCCCTGGTGAGGTTTGTGCCATCGCTGGTGCCGGTCCAGTGGATCCACTACTCCGGGCGTTACACCGCCACTAACCTCTATGGGCTGCCCGGACGATCTAGTGATCACCCGGGCAGCCCTCCCTCAGCTCCCCGCAGTGGCAGCAAGCTGTGAACAAGGAGCAATGTTAAGCGCTCGTTTGCTCCTCACAGTCGGCCTTAAGGGGCTTTCTAGGACAACCACCGACAGATGATGGTGGTGGAGATAGGCGTCAGGTGTGATGGAAAATCCTGACAGACTCCTTTGTTCTAGGGGAGATAAGGTGCTGCAAGAGTGCTCTCACTGCAGCACACCCCTCCCCATAGAGAATGCAGCAATGTTCAGCCTGTGTATGGGAGAGATAACTGGTATTGAAAGTGTATGGGAACCTTAAGTAATCCAGGATGTGTCCGGATGGGAGTAGCCGAGGGATCAGTTGGCGACTATGTATTCTTTTTTTATTTTTCATTATTCCACTTCCAATTATAATTATTAATAATTCAATAAATGATATTATTTAAACAATAAATAAACTGCCACACCGACCCTTTAAAGAACCTGAGAGATGATGAGGGTTGTCACTGTGACTATGAGATGAGTCTTTCCTCATCTGGCTGTGGGGGTCATTGAAGGACTCCTGTATTTGGTTGCATGCGTCCATCTCCATATGACACTGAAGCAGATGACTCATCTGTCCCTGACTGTCTGTTCGGAGCATATACTCACCCTGGGGGCAGATGTCCCACTCTTTTTCATTTTTTGCCCTGAGGAAGACCACAAGTCTGTGACCTTCATTGAAGATGTAAATTTAGACTTTTGCTTGAGTGTTAATACGGCCATAGAGGAAATGACTGATTAGAAGCCTAGAGAAGCTATGTATACAGTACATACATAGGAGCACTGGGAGCTGACTGTGAGAATCCCCGTCTCTTGGTTAGAAGGATCTTTGGTTACAGAGAGCGTCTCTTCCTCTGAAGAACCTGTCCTGTCCTATTTTACTAAAACAACCCATTGATTTGAATAGGTGCTATGTAATGCTTGATTGATCCTGTGGTGGCGCTGCAAGGACAGCTGTCAAAACGTCCCCACTGATTGCTTGCTAGGAGTCCCAGTACCGGGACAGTCTCTGAGGAGTTTATTGGACAATGTACGAGTAGACAATGTGAGGAGAGCTCACATGACATGTCGAATCTAAAGCCCCTATTACACAGACAACATAGAGGAGCAAACAAGAGCTGTCAGTGCTCACCTGCTCCTCGTTCCCCACTCACTGCCGGCGCTATTACACATGTCTGCAGCAAGCGGGTGAGTGCGAGAGGGGCTGCGGGGAGGTGCGCTGAGGGGGGGGCTGCCCGGGTGATCACTAGATCGTCCTGGCAGCCCAGGATAGTGGCGGTCTGATGCTGCCCCTCCCATTCCACAGGACGACGGCAGATCGCTGCTATATGAGTCGTTTGTCTTTCAACATGTTGAAAGACAAACAACAGCAACGATCAGCCGACATCGTTCATGTCGGCTGATCATGGCCTTCTATTACACGGGATGATTATCGGCCAATAATCGTCGCCTGTAACAGGGCCTTAAATCTCAGAATTGTTATCTACCAGTATTTGTCTTTTAAATTAACGCAATGATGATATTGGCCAACATATTCTCTGGCAGCATTCACTGTGACATAGACAGTTATTATATTTTAAAGGGGTACTCCAGAGGTACTCCCCCCATTCTCTGTAGTTGCTCCCCCATACTGTATACACCCCCCCCCTTGCAGGTAGTCACAATACCGTATACCTCCCTCCCCCCTCTGTAGTTGTTTCTCCATACTGTATACACCCCCCCTTTGCAGGTTATCCCCATACTGTATACCCCTCCCACAGATAGTCCCGATACTACATATATCCCTCCCCCCTCTGTAGTTGTTCCTCCATACTGTGTATACCTCCCCCCTTTGCAGGTAGTCCCTATACTATATCCCTCCCTCCCCCCTCTGTAGTTGGCCCATGTACCCTCCGTCCCCCCTTATTCAGTGTCCCCCACTGTGCATCCTCCTAAACCCCTCCTCCCCCCCCCCCCGCCTCCCCTGCAGTTTGTGTTTAGCAGGTGGGGGCGGAGCATAACAAGTCTGGCCCTGATTGGCTGATGCTCAGCACCCAGTGTTAGGTACCTGGTCAGCTGTCACTAGGGCTTATTTTTGGAGTAGGGCTTATATTTCAAATGTTAAGCCTGCAAAATGAAGCTAGGTCTTATTTTCTGGGTATGAAACTAACAATTATTGTACATTCGGACTGAGTATGTCACCTTAAAAACATAGGTGGCACAAACGGCGCTCGTAGCAAGATATATTTATTATAGGGCGTGCCTGTGGTTGCTAAGCAACACAAATATCTACCACCCACCAGGAGCTAGTTTCTGATCAGGCATGGGTGGCGGACAGGGGCCATTTGGGAAATTAGTGGGAATGTGTCATCAGAAAGACTTACTGTTTAAATGAATTTTTTTATGTTAAATATATTTTTCAGAAATTTTGATGACATTTTTTCAAATTTTCCTTTTTTTCTATCTATTATAAAAATAATTCCGAAAACTCACAGTTTTCAAAGTTTCATAGATTCACAGTGAAAACTAAGCTGAGACTTCCTGTTCTGTCTGTAGGGATAAGAGGAGTCTGCTGTAAAGTGATCTGTACAGCACTGCAGCATCATGTGACACTAGTAGATAGAAGAGACAATAGCAGCAATGACCTTTTCAAAGGTTACAGAGCATGCTCAATGATGTTTTACATTCATTTCAAGGGGACAGAGTCTGTCTATTGTTGTCTATGTCCATGAGCCTTGCTGTGAAGCTGTATAGAGCTCTGGTGAGACCACATCTGGAATACTGTGTCCAGTTCTGGAGACTTCACCTAAAAAAGGACATTGATAAAATAGAACGGGTCCAATAGAACGGGCAGTGTTCTTTTTCTGCCGACAATCTTCTACGTTTCTATGTCACTAAATACTGTTAAAAACAGCCCAGGCAAAATGGCCGCCCCCATAACAAAAAGTGAAATAAATAAAAGTCAAAAAATAGAAACAGATTAGAATAAAATAACAAGTTTTAGTATTTGACTCTAATCAGTAAAAGAAAATGTAGGTGACACATCCCCTTTAAAGCATGTATGTACAGAGGCAGGATGATGTGGTCACATGAAAGTGGTATCACAAGCTCATCATGTTATCCACTGTCCACTTGAAGCGGAATCACAACACAAAGTAAAAATATCAATATTTTATGTTTTTATTTTATATTTTTCTACCCTTTAAAAATTCTTCATTCTCTCGGACGACCACTTTAAGAGGATGAATCTCACCTAATCTTATCATAGCATACCTTTCTAAAACCCGGCAGTATCATAAACCCCCCGGATCTCATCTCGTTCTCCGAATAATTACACACCGCTGCAATTAGTGCAGGATTCCTGCTTCCTCTTCCCAGCCTTCCGTGCAGATTTTCGCCGCCGTCTTCCAGAGCTCCCAGTGCTGTCGTTTAATGAAATCTGTGTTATTCTTTTATTGCCGGGGTAAACAGCAAGTTGATTTAGGCGAGCGTTTAGGCGATTTTAATGTCTGTTTGATATTTTCTGTGCACAAATATTTACCTGTGTAATTTGTAAACCATCTATTTGCGACGCGTGGGAAGCGGGAAGAGAGGCAGAAAACAAATACCGTACAACACCAATGTGAAATGGTGAACATCTGCAGAGGCATGGTTTAATGAGCAGAGACAATGGAAGGCATTCTCTGTCCTAATTTCTACTAAGTTAACAGACAATGCCCCACAACTCTCTCTCTGATCCAGAATAAACAAATAAGCTAATCAGAGCAGAACAAGCTGTTTGGGAGCCATAGACTGTATTTAGAGTTTAGAAGAAGCCGTCAATTTTTTTTTTCAGAATTAGATGGACTTTGATGCGTCTTGTGTCGGGGGTCACCAATCATCTGCAAACCTAGTAAGATACTTGTGAGTACTGTACATGTCTATGATGCAGTAAAGTGGTGAAGGCTTCGCCATACTTGTGCTCATTTGTGCCTCCTACTGGGTAACTGAGCTACAAAGAGAAATATGGGATGGAAGTAAATATTGAAGACAATTGTTGTGATCATATATGCAGATTAGAAAAATAGTTGTCAATATTCAAGACCATGAGCTCTTAGTCATGCAATACGACTATCTGCTATAATATTACACCATATAGATAGGAATATAACTACTATAATACTGCTCCTATATACAAGAATATAACTACTATAATACTGCTCCCTATATACAAGAATATAACTACTAAAATACTGCCCCCTATATACACAAATATAACTACTATAATACTGCCCCCTATATACAGGAATATAACTACTATAATACTGCTCCTATATACAGGGATATAACTACTATAATACTGCTCCTATATACAAGAATATAACTACTATAATACTGCTCCTATATACAAGAATATAACTACTATAATACTGCTCCCTATATACAAGAATATATCTACTATAATACTGCTCCTATATACAGGGATATAACTACTATAATACTGCTCCTATATACAAGAATATAACTACTATAATACTGCTCCTATATACAGGAATATAACTACTATAATACTGCTCCTATATACAAGAATACAACTACTATAATACACGAACTGGAGAGAATGGAACAGCTGCACATCCCATCTATGGCTGATACTAATGCCGCTAGGCCTATATTAAAAATCAACACCAGAGTGTCTGTATATGAATTGATCAAGCCATATTGCCCCGTGTACCACCGCGCAGGTCCTATGGTCCACACGGGTCCCTACGCTAACTCCACACCGTGTCGGTCGGCGACCGCCAACCCCGCAAGCCGTGCACGTGCAGGGAAGGGAGGCCATGGAACGGCCCTGCAACCCCAATGTCACAGGACCAGACCCAAAAAGCCCCACCAAAACCCAGCCAGCACCACCGGCGGGGAAGGCTGCCCCCACATCCATACTGGTGTCGTTTGGGGGCAGCCTTCCCCGCCGGTGGTGCCGGCTGGGTTCTGGTGGGGCTTTTTGGGTCTGGTCCTGTGACATTGGGGTTGCAGGGCCGTTCCATGACCTCCCTTCCCCGCATGTGCACGCTTTGTGGGGTTGGCGGTCGCTGACCGACACGGTGTGGAGTTAGCGTAGGGACCCGTGTGGACCAGAGGACCTGCGCGGTGGTACACGGGGCAATATGGCTTGATCAATTCATATACAGACACTCTGGTGTTGATTTTAAATATAGGCCTAGCGGCATTAGTATCAGCCATAGATGGGATGTGCAGCCGTTCCATTCTCTCCAGTTCGTGTTTCACGGTTCTCCCTCTCTGAACAGCTAGCACTCCTTTATAAGACCCACATGACCAAAATTAGCAGGATATGTCTGTGCTCACATGTCTGGACCCTATGTCTTCCCCATTCTGTGAGAGCAGCAATGGTAAGTGCAATACCACATCCATACTGGTGTCGTTTGGGGGCAGCCTTCCCCGCCGGTGGTGCTGGCTGGGTTTTGGTGGGGCTTTTTGGGTCTGGTCCTGTGACATTGGGGTTGCAGGGCCGTTCCATGGCCTCCCTTCCCTTCCCTGCACGTGCACGCTTTGCGGGGTTGGCGGTCGCCGACCGACACGGTGTGGAGTTAGTGTAGGGACCCGTGTGGACCAGAGGACCTGCGCGGTGGTACACGGGGCAATATGGCTTGATCAATTCATATACAGACACTCTGGTGTTGATTTTAAATATAGGCCTAGCGGCATTGGTATCAGCCATAGATGGGATGTGCAGCGGTTCCATTCTCTCCAGTTCGTATAACTACTATAACTATGTTCACACTACGTATATTTGAGGCTGTATGTTTGAGGCTGTATAGCAACCAAAACAAGGAGTGGATTGAAAACACAGAAAGGATCTGTTCACATAATGTTGTAATTGAGTGGATGGCCGTCATTTAATGGCAAATATGTGCTGTTATTTTAAAACAATGGCTGTTATATTGAAATAATGGAAGTTATTTACTGTTATATGGCGGCCATCCACTCAATTACAACATTGTGTGGACAGAGCCTTTCTGTGTTTTTAATCCACTCCTGGTTTTGGTTGCTATGAGGACCTGACATGAGGACCAAATACTGCCTGAAATATACGTAGTGTGAACCCAGATAATACTGCTCCTATATACAGGAATATAACTACTATAATACTGCCCCCTATATACAAGAATATAACTACTATAATACTGCTCCTATATACAGGAATATAACTACTATAATACTGCTCCTATATACAAGAATATAATTACTATAGTACTGCTGTCTACACACAGCTTTTCCGGGCGCCCACAGTAGAACGAAGTTTATAAGCAGCAGCCTGAAAGCACACACACATACAGACAGTATAGCAGTGATATTTATATTTATGTACAGCAATATGTGTAGTATAGCCGTACTATTTATGGTTGCAGTATCGCTGCACTATTTACACGTATGTATTACTGTCACTCAAAATAGCTCCTCCAGTAGCCTTCAATATCTCTTGATAGTTGAGCCTTCCAAGACTATAGTGACTGTCAGATTCCAGGAGACAATCCTATGGATGGTCGGAGCTCCTGCTGAGCCATGGAGTCAGCGGCCCAGAAGAGACTGCAGCATGCGGAATGCCATAATCTCCCCGTAGATGGGGGCTCTGGGATAATCCATTATCTGCTGCACACACAAGACACTATGTAGTGGCGGATCTATAAATCAATCAGTGATGTGATGTCCCCAAACAGGAGAACAAGACTGAAGAGCAACGGCCGACTCCTTACACAAAGGTTGTATGGGGAATCTATAATAATGTATTGTCCTGGTATTGATAACCGCCCGAGGATCAATGAATGGAGCTTTAAATATATCAATGTATAGAGTTCTAAATCATCGAGGTTTTGTTCCTATAATTCACATTAATGTCTTATAATTATGGACGTTAACCTTGAAGATTTCTTAAGTAAATACTTAAAGTGTCACTTTCGTATTTTTTATTTTCAGAAATCAATAGTCCAGGCGATTTTAAGAAACTTTATAATTGGGTTTATTAGGCAAATATGCCCTTATCTGCATTCACAAAGACTTTTCCCAGCCCCCCCCTCCCCCCTCTCTCTCATTCACTGCTCATTATCAGGAAATGTTTTACGTCCGTCAAGCACTGTGTAATCTACGGAGAGGGGAGGGGGGAGGAGGGAGATTAGTTGGCAGCACAGAACAAAGGATTACACAGTGGGAGTTGTGTGAAAGTCGGTATTCAGAGGTCAGAGAGGTCAGTGCTGACTGTCAGAGGAGATAGCCAGGTGATGTAGCTGTAAATTAACTCTTTATTGTCCTGTTTTGGTGCCTCATCTCCCTCAACCCCTCCCCTCTCCATAGACAACCATGAAGACAGGGGGGGGGAGCTTCAAACTGCTTTTTCATGATAAAAATGCATTTTTTTCGGCTAATAAACCCAATGACAAAGTTTCTTAAAATCGCCTGTACTATTGATATCTGCAAAAAAAATTTCAACGACAGTGACACTTTAACCTCTTAAGGACATATGACGTACCCGTACTTCATATATCCTCATTAGCACTTCAAAGCGGGGCCGCGCGGCGACCCCGCTTTGAAGTGCCGCAGTCCCGGGTGTCGCGTGTAGCCCAGGCCCGCCGCTATTAGCGGGCACGGTCTGATCGCCGTGCCCGCTAATTAGCTAATCGGAGGCAGCTGTCAAAGTTGACAGCTGCCTACGATTACCGGAGGCAACCTTTCCCTGGGGTCTAGTGGGGGAGATCGCTCCTCCGGGACAACGATCTCCATTACTGATGCCGGCCGGGGACTCGAGTGCCTATCTCATTGATCTCTGCAGCATATCTATGCTGCAGAGATCTCAATGAGAGATCAAAGTATATATACTTCTAGTATATGTGTAAAAAAAAAAAAAAAAAAAAAGTGTTGTTTATAGTAAAAAGCCCCCTCCCCTAATAAAAGTCAGATTCACCCTTTTGCCAGGTTTTAAATAAAAGTAAACAAATAAATAAATAAACAAACATGTTTGCTATTACCGCGTGCGTAATCGCCTGAACTATTAATTAATCACATTCCTGATCTCGCACGGTAAACGGCGTCAGCGCAAAAAAATCCCAAAGTGCAAAATTGCGCATTTTTGGTCGCATCAAATCCAGAAAAAATTTAATAAAAAGCGATCAAAAAGTCGTATATGTGCAATCAAGGTATCGATAGAAAGAACGCATCATGGCGCAAAAAATGACACCTGATAAAGCCCCATAGACCAAAGGATAAAAGCGTTATAATTATGGGAATGTAGCGATTTTAAGGAACGTATATTTGTTAACAATGGTTTGAATTTTTTATAGGCCATCAGATACAATATAAGTTATACATGTTATATATTGTTTTAATTGTAACGACTTGTGGAACCTGCATAACGTCAGTTTTACCCCAGGGAGAATGGCGTAAAAACACAGATCCCCCAAATAAAAGAAATCCTTTTTTTTTTTTCAATTTCACCACACTTTGAATTTTTTTCTGGTTTCGCAGTGTACTTTATGCACAAATTCAGCCTGTCATTGCAAAGTACAATTAGTGACGCAAAAAATAAGGGGTCATGTGGGTTTCTAGGTGGAAAAATGCAAGTGCTATGACCTTTTAAACACAAGGAGGAAAATCCGAAAATGCAAAAACGAAAATGGGCCCCGTCCTTAAGGGGTTAAAGTAACAATTCTGGAGCATTCTGTGTTACCACGTTCCTCAGTAAGGGCGGGTTCACACTACGGAATTCTCGCGGACAATGCCCGCGGAATTTCGTCAGCTGTCCGCCCGCACGGGCACGCGCTTTTCCGCCGGCTCCATAGACACCATTCTATGGGCCGGCGTATTCCGCGATCCGCTAAAAGAAGTGACATGACACTTCTTTCAGCGTATAGCGGAATACGCCGGCCCATAGAATTTTGTTTTTTCTTTCTTTATACATAATATCCCCATATAAATGAGCGCCATGTTTGACAATGCGGCCCAATGTACATCTTGTGCGATGTATGCAATCCTTGATCAACCGATCGAGGGTGCATACCATTGTGGGAGATGTGTGCATGTTGCTGGTTTGGAAGCCCAGATCCTGGATCTAAATGAGCAGCTGCAACGATTGAGATGCATTGGCAAACTGGAAAGGGGTCTGCTTCTGACTGAGCAAGCACTCCAAGGGGTAGATGGGGGAGAGAGTGATAGCATGGAGGTACAGGAGGAAGAGGCAGCTAGTTGGGTCACAGTTAGAAAAAGGGGTAGAGGGAAGAGTGTGAGGGAGGCCAGTCCTGATCTGGCACACCCCAACAAGTTTGCCAAATTGGCGGATGAGGGGGATGTTGATTCAGGGGTGGCATTGCTGCAGCAGGACACTGCCTCTGAAAGCCAGGGGGGTGTCTGCTCCAGTAAGGTGGGAAACAGGAGTTCAGGGCAGGCCAGGCAGGTACTGGTAGTGGGGGACTCAATTATTAGGGGGACAGACAGGGCAATCTGTCACAAAGACCGGGATCGTCGAACAGTGTGTTGCCTTCCTGGCGCTCGAGTTCGTCACATCGCGGATCGGGCTGACAGATTACTGGGAGGGGCTGGCGATGACCCAGCAGTCATGGTGCACATTGGCACCAATGATAAAGTTAGAGGTAGGTGGCGGGTCCTTAAAAATGATTTCAGGGACTTAGGCAGGAAGCTTAAAACTAGGACCTCCAAGGTGATATTTTCCGAAATATTACCTGTACCACGAGCCACACCTGAGAGACAGCGGGAGATTAGGGAGGTAAATAAGTGGCTCAAGAGCTGGTGTAGGGTAGAGGGGTTTGGGTTCATGGAGAACTGGGCCGACTTCTCGGTCGGTTACAGGCTCTACGGTAGGGACGGGCTGCATCTCAATGGGGAGGGTGCAGCCGTGCTGGGGGAGAAGATGGCTAAGAGGTTGGAGGAGTGTTTAAACTAGGGACCGGGGGGGAGGGCAACTACAATATAGTAAGTAAAGACAGAGTAGATGGAGAGCTGGGCCTAGATTATGGAACTGGGGGTGGAGCGGCGGGAGGGGTTAGAATAGTCACTAGTGATAAAAGGAAAGGGAATATGGACAAATATATTAAATGTATGTATACTAATGCTCGAAGCCTCACTAATAAAGCTGAGGAATTAGAACTCATAATGGTTGAAGAGAAATATGATATAGTGGGGATAAGCGAGACATGGCTGGATGAGACCTATGACTGGGCCGTTAATATCCAGGGTTATAGTCTATTCAGAAATGACCTTAAAAATAAGAAAGGGGGAGGGGTCTGTCTATATGTTAAATCATGCCATAAGCCTATTCTGCGGGAGGATATATGTGATGATAATGTGGAGTCTCTTTGGGTAGAAATAAGGGGAGGGACGAAGAATAATAAAATTCTTATAGGAGTGATTTATAAACCGCCAAGTATAGTGGAAGAATCAGAAAATCTTCTTATAAGACAAATAGATGCGGCAGCGAAGCAGGGGGAAGTCATTATTATGGGGGACTTTAACTACCCAAATATCAACTGGAAAGCAGAAACCTGCAGCTCCAGGAAGGGAAGCGTATTTTTGGAAATAGTAAAAGATAATTACCTTTCCCAACTAGTAGAGGAACCAACAAGAGGGGGGGCCCTTCTGGACCTGATCTTAACCAATAGGCCCGACAGAATATCAAAAATAGAGGTGGGGGGTCACCTAGGTAATAGTGACCATAACATAGTAAGTTTTCAATTATTCTTCAATAAAATGATTAGCAGAGGGGCTACAAAAACATTAAATTTCAGGAAGGCTAATTTCCAAAAACTAAGAGAGGACCTTGGGAACATAGACTGGGACAATGCCTTCAGAAATAAAAGTACACAAGAGAAATGGGACATATTTAAGAGCATCCTGTGTAAATCGTGTGAACGACACATACCATATGGGAATAAACGTAGTAGAAATAAGAGAAATCCAATGTGGTTAACTACAGCTGTAAGGGGTGCAATAAATGATAAGAAACAAGCATTCAGACAACTAAAACAAGAAGGTAGTGGGGAAGCATTGAGCAACTATAGACAGAAGAATAGAATGTGTAAAACGCAAATAAAAGAAGCAAAAATAGCAACAGAAAGAAGGATAGCCAAAGAAAGTAAAACAAATCCCAAAATGTTCTTCACCTATATAAATAACAAAAGACTTAAAACCGAAAATGTTGGTCCCCTCAAAAATAATCTGGGTGTAATGGTGGAGGGGGAAGAGGAAAAGGCCAATCTACTAAATACATTCTTCTCTACTGTATTCACAGAGGAGAATCCCATAACAGACGACATGACTAGGGATAATGTTAATCCTCCCATAAATCTCACCTGCCTAACACAACAAGAAGTGGGGAAACGCCTTAAAAATATTAAAATCCATAAGTCACCGGGCCCAGAAGGTATCCATCCTAGAGTTTTGCAAGAATTAAATACTGTGTTAGACAGACCGTTATTCCTATTATTTAAAGATTCTATTACGACAGGGATTCTTCCACAGGACTGGCGCATAGCTAATGTGGTACCAATATTCAAGAAGGGGTCAAGGAGTGATCCTGGAAACTACAGGCCCGTAAGTCTAACATCTATAGTAGGTAAAGTATTTGAGGGGATTGTAAGAGATGCTATACTGGAGTATCTTAATGAAAATAATCTTATGACTCAGCACCAGCATGGATTTATGAGGGATCGGTCCTGTCAGACTAATCTGATCGGCTTCTATGAAGAGGTAAGTTATAGACTGGACCTGGGGGAGGCTGTGGATGTTGTGTATCTGGACTTTTCAAAGGCATTTGATACTGTGCCGCATGAAAGGTTGGTCTACAAAATGAGGATGCTGGGACTCGGGGAAAACGTATGCAAATGGGTAAGTAACTGGTTGTGTGATAGAAAACAGAGGGTGGTCATTGATGGAACATATTCAGATTGGGTTTTAGTTACTAGTGGGGTACCACAGGGGTCAGTGTTGGGTCCACTTCTTTTTAATATTTTTATTAATGATCTTGTAGAGGGGCTACAGAGCAGAATCTCCATTTTTGCAGATGATACTAAACTGGGTAAAGTAATCAGTACAGAGGAGGATAATATCATATTACAGAGGGATTTGGAGAAGCTAGAGGCTTGGGCGGAGAAATGGCAAATGAAGTTTAATGTGGATAAATGTAAGGTTATGCATTTGGGCCATAGAAATAATAAGTACAGTTATGTGCTAAATAATAAAACACTGGGTAAAACTACTTCCGAAAAGGACCTGGGGGTATTGGTGGACAGTAAACTCAACTTTAGTGATCAGTGCCAGGCAGCAGCTGCCAAGGCTAATAAAATAATGGGATGCATCAAAAGAGGTATAGATGCTAAAGATGAGAACATAGTTTTGCCTCTTTATAAATCACTGGTCCGACCACACTTGGAATACTGTGTACAGTTTTGGGCACCGGTATATAAG
This sequence comes from Dendropsophus ebraccatus, assembly GCF_027789765.1. Lineage (NCBI taxonomy): Eukaryota > Metazoa > Chordata > Amphibia > Anura > Hylidae > Dendropsophus > Dendropsophus ebraccatus. The sequence goes on along the minus strand of NC_091462.1, from coordinate 15,504,571 downwards.
AAGGACACAGCTGACCTAGAGCGGGTGCAGAGGAGGGCAACAAAGGTCATTAAGGGAATGGGTGGGTTACAGTACCAGGACAGGTTATCACGCTTGGGGTTATTTACGCTAGAAAAAAGACGTCTTAGGGGCGATCTGATCACAATGTACAAATATATGAATGGACAGTACAGAGATTTTTGTAGTGGTCTTTTTACTCCTAGGTCTGTAACAATGACAAGGGGGCATCCTCTACGTCTAGAGGAAAGAAGATTTCATCATCAGCATCGACGCGGGTTCTTTACTGTACGAGCGGTAAGACTGTGGAACTCTCTGCCACATGATGTTGTCATGGCTGATTCAGTAAATAAGTTCAAGGGAGGCCTGGATGCTTTTCTTGAAAAATATAATATTACAAGTTATGGGCATTAGATTTCTGGTGATACGTTGATCCGGGGATTGTTCTGGTTGCCATTGCAGTCGGGGGAGGGGGGGGGGGAGTTTCTCCCTGTGGTGGGGCGTTTGTCTTCTGCCCCATAGGGGTTTTTCGCCTTCCTGGATCAACACAGTAGGATTTTCCTAGGTTGAACCTGATGGACTCTTGTCTTCTTTCAACCTTATTTACTATGTTACTATGTATGTTACTATAGAATGGTGTCTATGGGGCCGGCGGAAAGGCGCCCAGATGTGCGGGCGGACAGCCAGGAAAATGGCCACGGACGTCTGAGGGCAGTGTCATTTTAAGTTGACGAAACCTCCATTTTTTTTGCTTATTTACCATCAATTATCCTACACCTCTATCTGTTTTTTTCCCCACCCAGCTGCATCTATAGGTTTCATTACTGTAAGTAGGTCATGTGATCATCAGCCTGACCCAGAGAAAATCTAGTGTGTAGGAAGTTGTCTTTCCAGGGTTTTCTGATTTCCTGTGATTTACAGGATGACATCACCACTTAGGAGATCTATCCCCACCCCACCTATCTGTATACTGCTTTCTTTGCAGGATCAGGATATATAGAGCGGTTACTTTATCTAAGACTGTGTTCACATGTTGCATTTTTTTCTGTGCTTTTTCTATGATTTATTCCAAAAATCACTAGCTTTTTTTTTTTTTTTTTTTTACTAAATTGTGTCGTTTTTACCAAAATTTGGGAAAATTTGCACAATAATATGAAAGCTGCTGTAAAAATTTAGGGAGAGATTTATCAAACCGGTGTAAAGTACAACTGTCTCAGTTGCCCCTAGCAACCAATCAGATTCCACCTTTCATTTTCCAAAGAATCTGTGAGGAATGAAAGGTGGAATCTGATTGGTTGCTAGCGGCAACTAAGACAATTCTACTTTACACCAATTTGATAAATCTCCCCCAATATGTGTAAACACCGCCTGATGACTTTAAATCTTCATCAAACACTTCATGTGAAAAAAAAAAGAAAAAGCCCCTTGAAGGAAAAGATAATTGCACAAGATGTGAACTGACACCAACCCTCTTAGGAGCCTTATCTAGCTGGACTCCTGACCTACAGCCTAATCAGCCAATCAGCTGCAGGGATGAGACCCCGCCCCCTTTCTCTGCAATGCCTTCATGGGAATAGGAAGCAATAGGAAATCAATTCTGTGATGGAATTAAAATCAGCATGGAGGGAAAACCAAACCTATCACATCTAACTAAAATAGGGGAGCAGTAGTCATACACAAGATCCTCTACATTACTCTCTAATAAGTGTACTATATGAGAATAGACTACAACTCCCAGCATGTGTCAGACTACACAGGAAGCTGGATGATAGGCGACAAATTTTATCCTGAATGTTAAAACTCATTATAAAGAGTCAAATACTATTGGGATCCCTCAGTGAACGTCTGATTTATGAAAATTCTAATGAGCTTTATTAATTGGATGATTTTTACTCAGTCAGTAGAAGGAACGAGAAGAAGGAATAAATCCCGCCGAGTTTCTAATGCGAGGTTAGATAACATTCCAGCATTTTATTCAATTAGAAAGCGTCATAAAGTAGAAGGTGCAATTGCATCAGCCATCAATCTTCCGTAATTTAGAGAGTATACAGTGTAAAAGGCACCAAGGCTTGGAGAGATTGGTGACTACGGAGTGTAAAATGTAACAGATGCTACAATATTTAGATGCCTTCTGGCACTCGGAGCTGCTAGGAATAGGGAAACGTGAACCTCTTCATCGGAACAGACTGATGCAGAATTTGTCGGGAAATTTCAAAAAGTTAAATGGAAGCGCTGTGGTCCTGAGTTTAAAGGGGTAGTTGGCAAAAAAAAAAATCTTTTAAAGCGACTCTGTACCCAAAATCTGACCCCCCCCCCCCCCCCCCCCATAGCACTTGTACCATCAGATAGCTGCTTTTAATCCAAGATCTGTCCTGGGGTCCGTTCAGCAGATGAAGCAGTTATTGTCCTAAAAAACAACTTTTAAACTTGCAGCCCCGTGCCAAATGGGAGTACCTGTGCCCTAACTTTGCACCACCCCTCCGTCCCTCCTCCCCGCCCTCTTCATCATTAGGAATGCCACTGGAACATTTACTTCTGTTTGAACATTGCACAGGTGCCTTAATGATCCAGCCCATGTTCCGGGCTGACACAGGTGAGGAATAGGAGGCAATCTGCCTGGAGCATTCCTAATGATGAAGAGGGTAGGGAGGAGGGACAGAGGGGTGGTGCAAAGTTAGGGCACAGATACTCCTGTTTGGCACGGGGCTGCAAGTTTAAAAGTTGTTTTTTAGGACAATAACTGCATCACCTGCTGAAAAGACCCCAGGACAGATCTTGGATTAAAAGCAGCTATCCGAAGGTACACGTGGTTTGGGGGGACAGATTGTGGGCACAGAGTCGCTTTAAAACAACTGTTACCAGAAAGTGCACAGAGATTTGCCATTTAAAAAAAAAATCCAGTCATCCAGTACTTATCAGCTGCTGTATGTCCCGAAGGAAGTGGTGTATTCTTTCCAGTCTGACACAGTGCTCTCTGCTGCCACCTCTGTCCATGTCAGGAACTGTCCAGGGTTGTAGAGGTTTTCAATGCGGATTTGCTACTGCTCTGGACAGTTCCTGACATGGACAAAGGTGGAATCTGATTGGTTGCTAGGGGCAACTGAGCCAGTTTCACTTTACACCATGTTTGATAAATCTCCCCCAATGAGTGGACTGTATACTTAACGCCTATATATCCCGGCTCCGATTGCCTTTACAGATTGCAGCTGCTGCGGCTCCGCGGATGATCACCGTATCAATCACACTATGGCCGCCCTTGTACCTGGGACCTTCTGCACCTGGGACCCTCCCCTATGTCATCAGCCAGCTATGGAGATGGGTTCTTCCAAGCAGACACCCCCTTTAATATGAAAAAGTTGCCTCCTCTTTTTGTATATTTTTCCTTCGGTTGCCAAGAATCCGCAATCTCGGCTTCATTTATTGCTCCACTTTTCTTGGCTTCGCTCCTGTCTTGAGAAATGTTCCCATTACGCGTTGATCTATGGAAGAAGGAGAAGCTGAGATCTGAGAAAAGGCGGCCATAGAGGCGCCGCCGCTATCCTGGAATATTGCAAACATTTGCACAGAACCTAAGCGGGAAGTCTTTATGGTGTGCGTGTAATGCAGCCGCTGATGTATAACGTGTCAGGAGAGCCGGAGCTGGTTTTTTTGTAAGGTCCACAGAAGGGGCTTCACTATAGGTTATCTATCACCTCATAATGCGCCTGCTCCTTTACCGATGATCAAAGCAAACTCCGGGGTGATTTGTCTTATTGTCAGGCTGGCATTCAAGAAGACAGAGATTGCTTGTCTGCCTCCTCTCTGAGAAATGACAGGAGGATTCATAGATGAAACCAGTGCACACTCTTTATTGCCCTTCACAGGAGCGTGTGTTAAAGGGGCAGTCCCCCCCCCCACCACCACCAAAATTTTTCTTTCAAGTCAACTGGTGCCTAAAAGTGACCGAAATTTGTAATTTGTAACTTCTATTAAAAAAAATCTCAAGTCTTCAGGTACTTATCAACTGCTGTATGTCCTGCAGAAAGTAGTGTACTCTCTCCAGTCTGGAGAGCAAGAGAGGGATTCTATAGGGATTTGCTACTGCTCTGGACAGTTCCTGACATGGACAGAGGTGGCAGCAGAGAGCACTGTGTCAGACTGGAGAGAATACACCACTTCCTGCAGGACATGCAGCAGCTAAGTACTGGGAGACAGTAAATTACTTATAGAAGTAAATTACTTCTCCAGCTTCTCCAGATCTAGGGCAGCATCAAACTTCTGCAGCCATGGGGAATCAAATGCGATCAGATTTCAGATTCGAAGAAAGTTGCTGAACTCAATCAGTTGGACAGATCCGCTCAACACTATTAACTACAATACTAGGATCATCCTTGGGGGAGGGGGGGGGTAGCTATAGTACTAGGGTCATCCGTAGGGGTAGGGGGGTTAGCTATAGTACTATGGCGATCCTTAGGGGGAGGGGGGGGTTAGCTATAGTACTAGGGTCATCCTTGGGGGAGGGGGGGTAGCTATAGTACTAGGATCATCCTTGGGGGAGGGGGGGTAGCTATAGTACTAGGATCATCCTTGGGGGAGGGGGGGTAGCTATAGTACTAGGATCATCCTTGGGGGAGGGGGGGTAGCTATAGTACTAGGATCATCCTTGGGGGAGGGGGGGTAGCTATAGTACTAGGGTCATCCTTGGGGTAGGGGGGTTAGCTATAGTACTAGAGTCATCCTTGGGGGAGGGGGGTTAGCTATACTACTAGGGTCATCCTTGGGGTAGGGGGGTTAGCTATAGTACTAGAGTCATCCTTGGGGGAGGGGGGTTAGCTATAGTACTAGGGTCATCCTCGGGGGAGGGGGGGTTAGCTATAGTAATAGGGTCATCCTTGGGGGAGGGGGGTTAGCTATACTACTAGGGTCATCCTTGGGGGAGGGGGGTTAGCTATAGTACTAGGGTCATCCTTGGGGGAGGGGGGTTAGCTATAGTACTAGGGTCATCCTTGGGGGAGGGGGGTTAGCTATAGTACTAGGGTCATCCTTGTGGGAGGGGGGGTTAGCTATAGTACTAGGTCATCCTTGGGGGAGGGGGGGTTAGCTATAGTACTAGGGTCATCATGGGGTTTCAGCGCAGGAGGGGGGGGCACAATACTTTGCCTTGCCTCAGGTGCTGCTAACCTACGCTACGCTACTAACCCGGAGTGCCCCTCTAATCCCCTCAGTGTACCCTTCTTACTCTTTAAGGGATTAAAAAAAAGAGAATAAATGTAAAATTTTATACAGGTGGCTAAAATATAAAAATAAATACAGCCGAGTTTACAAACATTGTAACAATTCATCCGGCTTCTAACCCAAATGCAAATAATTGTGGATTTATTCTCCCGGACTCATTACTTGGATGGAGTTTTAGGTCTTATATATCTATATATATATATTTTTGTCTATATTTCCTTTAGTAAATTTCCATTTTTATGCTTTTCCTCTCGGGTTATTAGCCCGACTAGCAGGCGCTTTATTGAAGTTGTTAATTATTTTGCACATAATGGTTTTTCATGTCAGACGAGCGCAAAAAAAATGTGCGTTAATTATTTAATAAAACACGTTCCTTTAAACATAGTGTTTAATCCTTGCACTGCCAAAGGGACCTCCGCATGTATTGGGATTGTTCTCGCTTGTGTATTGGAAAATCTGTATTTCAGGTGGATTAATTATATATATATATTAGGAAAATAATATTTCCTTTCATTAAAGAGACTCTGTCCGTAGGTTTATGCTGTCCTATCTCAGGGTAGCATATAATAGTGACAGAGAAGCTGAATAGAATGATGTATCACTTACATTGTTCTGTGCATCTGATCCAGAGATCTCCTCCTGAATAACATATGTGCATGAGCCCAGCAGTCCTGGATATTCATGAGAAGCAGTAAACTCCACCCACCAGCTGCTGATTGTCTGATATCTATCCATGCTGTGTATAGGCAGTCAACTGTCAATCAGCAGCTGGAGGGCGGGGGGAGGGGTGTGCAAGAATCCTATTCTCCTGCAAATTAGTAGAACGGCTGAACAAAATTATGGAAGTAATACATCTGTTCAGAATTTTTGTCACTACTTTACGCTGCCCTCATTTAAGGCAGCACAAACCTAGTGACAGATTCCCTTTAAGGGTGTGTTCATACATACAGGATCAGTAGCAGATCTGCATCAGATTTGATGGCACAGATTGGAAGTTTCAGATTCAAAGCAAATATGCAGCTTCAAATCTGGGCCATCAAATCTGCTGCAAATCCTGTACATGTGAACACATCCTAAAGAAGTTTTCCTGGATAAAAAAAATATATATTCCAAAAATAGCACCACCCCTGTCCTCAGGTTGTGTGTGGTATTACAACTCAGATCTATTCACTTCAGTAAAACTGAGCTGCAATACCAAACGCAAACTGAAGATAGGAGTGGTGCTGTTTCTAGAAGAAAGCAGCTTTGAGTATATTTCAAATTCTGGAGAACCCCTTTAAGACCTCATGTAAGAGATATGTATGATCTAATCATGTACCTCCTGTGTTCACCTGGGGACATTCATAGATATTCTTCAGATACAGAGTTATGGTGGCACGATATGTTGTATACAGAGTGCAGACAACTTTACAATATCATATGACATCCATATAGGTTAGAGCTCTGCTGTTTGCAGGTGTCCTAAACGTTCCTATCCCATAGATCCCTTTTCACGTCACATAGACTTGTCAAAAGTTTTGATTAGTCAGAGACTGCTTGGTCAGGGCCTAATCTATTGTTAGAGCCGGGAGAAGTGCTCAGATAAGCACTTCACTCCCTAACTAAGGGTGGTTTCACAATATGGAATCCGTGAGGATAATTTCCCGGGCATTTTGTCGCTCATTCCCGTTCGCGGTGGTGCGCCTTTCCATCGGCTCCATAGACACCATACACTACATCCACAGATATAGATACTCATCTCTACACTGGACCACCAGGGATTTTACTATAAACGCCATTACTACCCTACATCACCATACAGTATATACAGACAATATCCCTTACACTAGACCACAAGGGATGCTACCATAAACCCCATCACTACCTACATCACCATATAGGCAAATGCTATCCCATACACTAGACTACCAGGGGATAATATAAACTCCATTACAACCCTACATCACCATATATGCCAAGGCTATCCCCTACACTAGACCACCAGGGATTCTACCATACTCTACTCACCATAGATGTAGATCTGTGCTTTCCAACCTTTTCCACCTCAGGGCACCCCTTGGGAATTTTTTTTTAGCTCGGGGCACCCCTACCAGAAAATGTTCTATAAAATACAAAAAACGCCATTTAGTGACTCACAGGTGACATCTTCTTTGATCTGAGGCATTCACTTTCATCTTCTTCTTAATCCGGCCCAGACCTCTATGATGATTTCATCCAGATACAATTCATCTCTTCAGAACCTGTCGGACAAACATCTTAGGCTCCGCACATTTCTAGCAACTTTATTTGCTTTCTCTCTCATGCTGTGTCTCCCATATAGTAATAATGTCCTCTGATGTGCCCTCCATATAGTAATAATGCCCCCTGCTGTGCCTCCGTATAGTAATAATGCCCCCTGCTGTGCCTCCGTATAGTAATAATGCCACCTGTACTGTGCCCCAATATAGTAATAATACCCCTGTTGTGCACCTTATAATAAAATGCTCACTATTGTGCTCTCCCTAAAATAAATGCTCCTATTACTGTGCCATTTATGGTAATAATGCCCCCCATGCTGTTCCCCTCAGTAATAATGCCCCCCATGCTGTTCCCCTCAGTAATAATGCCCCCCATGCTGTTGCCTTCATAGTAATAATGCTCCCAATGATGTGCCACTCACAATACTAAGCCCCCCCATGCTGTGCCAACACAATACTAAACCCCCCATGCTGTGCCACACACAATATTAACCCCACCCATGCTGTGCCACACACAATATTAACCCCACCCATGCTGTGCCACTCACATTACTAAGCCCCCAACCCACTATGCATCAATAAAAAAGCAAAGAACCTCATATTCACCTAATCTGACAGCTCTTCTGCTTCTTTTGGCTGCATCCTGTGTGCTGCGGGGACGCAACCTTCGGCAGGCGTGATGACGTCACATCACGGAGTCCCATAGGCTGCAGACAGGAAGTGCTGGTGGCCCATGGGATTGAATGTAGGAGCAGGACGCTGATATGTCCTGCTCCTACATTCTGTTCACTTTAATGTTCCACCCGCTCACTGTGCGTGCGGAACATCAAAGTGATTGGTGCATCCCTAGAAGCTGTGCGGCCGCAGCTTCTAGGGAAGTGACTCACAATTCCCACCGGGATCCTGCGGCACCCCTGGAAGGTTCTCCCGACACCCCGGTTGAGAATCGCTGGTGTAGATACTTATGCCTATACTGGACCACCAGGGATGTTACCATGAACTCCATCACTACCTACATTACCATATATGCAGATGCTATCCCCTACACTAGACCACGAGGGGTTACTATAAACCCCATTACACCGTATCCATTCCTTTCTTTTTAATGTTGGAATATGAGATTATTCGGGGAAATGTCGGCTTTTCCAGCGAAGAAAGTTACGTATCGTGTAAAGTCACAGCGAGTTTCCCTTTATTCTCACAAAGACAGACACTGAAAGATTATATTGCAGCGATATCATGCCCCATAAAATATCATCTCTACAGAGACATAAGTAATGGGGGAACATAAAGGAAGAAAATACCGGCTGCTACTGAGGCCGGGATACAGCCGAGATTACCTGCACCTACTGAAGGACAGGAGGCTCGTCCCTCATACACAAGTGACGTCACTGGATGATTGATGGCCTGTCAGTCTGATGGAACCACAGTGTGACGCTCCAGATCTGACCAACCGGCCCCCACCAACTCTGAGGATGGGGGCGCACTTGTACACAGCTTTAACCCATTCATTTTGGCTACTGATGCATTACAATATGTTCTTGGAGGGTAGGGTGTCCTCTTCTCTTTCCCAGGATCAATGGCTGTCTAAGCAATATATATATATATATATATATATATATATATATATATATATGAACAATCAGAGACTGGAAATGTGTATAGACCTAAATGATACTGCATGATAACATCCCTGATGGTCTGGGGCAGTAATGGCATTAATGGTCCCAACACTAGTCATCCATAGCAGTGAATGGGGTCTATGGTAATATCCCAGGTGGTCTAGGGGAGTAATGGAGTTAATGGCCTCATTACTAGGTATGTACAGCAGTGAATGGGGTTTATGGTATTATCCCAGGTGCTCCAGGGCAGTGATAGGGTTTATAGTAATACCCCAGGTGGTCTATAAGGGTACTATTACACGGGGCGATGAAGGCCAGATCAATACTGTATAGGAGCGCCGATCTGCTAGATGTTCGTGCAGCCCTTGCCCAAACAGTTAATACTTTACCATGCTCCCAGCCTGCCCTCTGAAATAATGGGGTAACATCTACTTCCTGATGTATAGAGCACTGAAAAGGTTTATGGTATCATCTCTGGAAGCATAGTGTAATGTAAGGGCTTAGGTAATATCCCAGGTGGTGTAGGGTAATTGTGGCGGGCCACCAGGTGATGTTAGTACTGGTGCTTAGCAGCTCAGCCGGAGGTGATAATGTTGTGACGCCAGTGCTAGTCCAGCACACAGGTGTGATCTTGGTAGCTGTTTGTTTGTGTGGCTGGCTGTGTTCCCCAAATGGTCGGTGACCTGCCGGGTTGTGATGGATCCCTTGGGATCTTGTCACGGTAGTCCTGAGTGGTGACTGACTGTCGATACCGCCACCCACAGAAAGGGGAAAAATTACCCAAGGTGTGCGGTGCAGTAGATAGGTGCTGGTGCGAATGGAAGATAACAGAGTCCCAGTAGCACAAAAATAAAACAGCTTTACTGTCAGGCTTTGCAATATAACAGTACACGTTTCATAAAATAGATAAATCTTTACACAGACTTTAGTGCTTGACCTTTATGCTTAGGGGAGAGGCTTGAGAAGAAGTTTGAGAGGTAGTTGTAGCAGTGCTTGTAGAGGAGTTTGCCAAAGGAGCCCCAACTCAGTGTAGCAGTGTACTCTGCCAGAACCTGGAACTTGTACTTGTGTATAGACTTTTGCCTGACCACCTTCTACCCCCTGGTATCGTCAAACCCGTCCCTGTAGGGTAGCACAAGCCCCAGCCATTGTTATCTGGGTGTACCTAGGTGTCCCAGTTACCTGCTCTGCACAATAGGATATGTAGATCTTCTTTACAGTAGCTTTGTCCTATCGAAGCTAGCTCCTCTGTAATCAGAATACTGCCCTGCTCTTTTCTGATGTGTTCCTGGCGTGGGTGTTCCTTGGTTACCTCTCCCTTTGGTGTGCTTAGCACTGCATATTAGATAAAGTAGTAGTGAAAGAACTGTTTGTCTCTTGCTAGATCTATACACTTACATTCTGGCATCAGCTAGGCCCTGGCTTAACTACAGCAGGAACAGTGTTTTTTTTTTTTGGTTTTTTTGGGTCCTTACTCTCTGAGAATCTGACTAGAACTAACTTGCACTTCCTCCATTAGTGAAACTCCTCCTACAGGGGCCTCTGTATGCCTACATGTGAGTGGTGGGGATGAGTGTGTGCAGGAGAAAGATAATAGATCAAAAGAGGAGAGCACCTCCTATTGGTCAACAATAAACACATGGCACACATAAAAATTAACCCAATACTGACTTTAGTATATAAATAAGGAGATAGAAAATACTGACACCTAGTGGGGAAACTTCAGAATACCTCATCAATACTTTAACCGGAGAGAAAAGGCTTTTTGAAAGGTGCACAGGAGAGACAAAAACACCAGTGGTGGGACACCACATAATGACTAGATCCCAGGTGGTCAATAGTAGTGAAGGGCCTAAAGGAGTACTCCAGTGAAAATCTTTTAAATCAACTGGTTTCAGAAAGTTATATAGATTTGTAATTTACTTCTATTTAAAAAACTCAAGTCTTCCAGTACGTATTAGCTGCTGTATGTCCTGCAGAATATATTGTTTTCTTTCCAGTATAACCCAGTGCTCTTTGCTGCCACCTCTGTCCATGTCAGGAGCTGTCCAGAGAAGGAGAGTTTTTCTATGGGGATTTAAAACTACTCTGACAAGGACACAGGTGGCAGCAGAGAGCACTTTGTCAAACTGGAAAGAATACACCACTTCCTGCAGGACATACAGCAGCTGATAAAGGAAAACTTGAGATTTTTTTCAATAGAAGTAAATAACATATCTATGTAACTTTCTGAAACCAGTTTAGTTTAAAGAAAGAGATTTTCGCTAGAGTGCCCCTTTAATGCTTTATACCTGGTGTCCAGTGGCTCATTCATCTCTTCAGGTTTCAGCATTGTCCAGTACACGTCAGGACCAGAGAGGACTCTCTACGCTCTGCCTGATCACTCTGCCTGATCTCAGAGAGTCTATATGGATCCAGAGCAATGACAACTGGTACAGAAGCTGTAATTCTGGGTTGTCAGCCAGAAACTGATAGAACATGTACCAATCTTACAGTCAAGGACCCACAACCCATTTAGCAGTGATTTTTTTCTAGTTCTTTTTGTGCAGCCGGTAGCTGTTTTTGTGTCCGCGGTCTAATAAATCCATTTCTTAAAGGTGAGATAGTAACAAATGGAGTGTATTGTATTGTAGGAATCCATGCTGCACACACAAAATAGCATTAACCGGCTAGATTTGTAGGCTGCTGGGGGAAAATAAGCCAAAAAGCAAATATAGAACTCTTCCCGGCGCAGTTCTTTAGGGAGCGCGGTTCCTCGCGGTGTACTATCTAAATTGGATGTCTCCTTGAAAGGCCGGATGAATAAGTAAAATCATATTATCAGCGGCTATTGCTTGTACAGTTAAAGATGTGATTTTTTTTTTTTTTCGGAGGTGATGTTGAAAGAATAACGTTTACAGCTGTCTACGGATTGAGGAGGAACGGCGGCCCGGACCGAATATATATTCTTAATCACTGGATTATAGCGGTCGGCGGCACCACCTGGGACCCAGTCTTTGCAAAAAGCCCTTTTATCATGATGAAATGTTTTATCTATCCGGAACATCCTGCGTTTGAAAACCACATAAGAAGCCGCGTGTGGGATTTATCTGGGTTTGCATGTAAGAAAAAGGGGACAAAAAGCAACATACGATGAATGGAAATGAGGAATAAACATAATAAGAGCCAGATAGGAGGAGGAGGAGGCGGCTTTATGATATAGAACCTGTATGGAGCATTGCACAGGCTGGGTATATTACGGATTAAAGGGGATCTCATGACAGTAAGGGGCATCCGAGAGACTGGGGGTGGTTGTGGAATCCTTAAAGGACTTCATTTACCAGTTTAAATTTTTCTTGGTGTTTGGTTTATAACTTTATTCCATTGTTATTGGCATAAAGTCATTAAAGGGGTACTCCAGAGAAAAAGTTTATTCTTCATTTTCATATCAGCTGGTAGGAAAAGTTATACAGATTTGTAAATTACTTCTGTTGAAAAATCTCCAGCCTTCCAGTACTTATTAGCTGCTGTATGTCCTGCAGGAAGTGGTGTATTCTTTCCAGTCTGACCCAGTGCTCTCTGCTGTCATCTCTGTCCATGTCAGGAACTGTCCAAAGCAGTAGCAAATCTCCATAGAAAACCTCTCCTGCTCTGGACAGTTCCTGACATGGACAGAGGTGGCAGCAGAGAGCACTGGGTCAGACTGAATAGAATACACCACTTCCTGCAGGACCTACAGCAGCTGATAAGTACAGAATGGATGGAGATTTTTAAATAGAATTGAATTACAAATCTATACAACTTTATGAAACCAGTTGATATAAAAACATTTTTCTGTGGGGTGCCCCTTTAAATAAGTTGTTCTCTGACTCGACATGCAGCATCATCTCTACCAATAGCAATACTAATCGGCCAATTACTAACACTTGATTTTTAATTCAGTTAATTACTAACATTTATGGTGCGTTTACACAGGCAGATTTATCTGACAGATTTTTAAAGCCAATGCCAGGAACAGACCATTAACAGGGAACGGGTCATAAAGGAAAGACTGAGATTTCTGCTTTTTTTCTAATCCCTGGCTTTGGCTTCCAAAATCTGTCAGATAAATCTGCCTGTGTAAACGCACCATGAGTTATTTAAAGGTTTCTTTATAAGATCTGAAAGAAAGTCCCTGTAATAAGCAGAAGCTATACAGGAGACAAATGGCGGATACAAGGGGTGTCTGGATTTTGAGGGTTAATATAGATATAGTTATAGCGTTATTTGCTGATGGTGAAGAGATTATAGTTTGCACTTGTAATGGTCATTTGCCCAAATGTAGTAAATGGAAGGGTGGATCCTGACACATGACAAATCGTCTTTAAAGGTGAATATACCCCTAAAGGATGAACTGATAATTCTGCAGCCCTCCAGCTGTGACCAAAGTCTTCTAGAAGGTCAGAGTTATTGTAGTGATAGAATGTGTAATAGATAGCTCCCAGCCGTAATAGAATACCAGATATACTACTGTATCTACGTATTATTGAAAAGATAGATAGATAGGAGATAGATAGATAGATAGATAGATAGGAGATAGATAGATAGATAGATAGATAGGAGATAGATAGATAGGAGATAGATAGATAGATAGGAGATAGATAGGAGATAGATAGATAGGAGATAGATAGATAGATAGATAGATAGGAGATAGATAGATAGATAGATAGATAGATAGATAGATAGATAGATAGATAGATAGATAGGAGATAGATAGGAGATAGATAGATAGATAGATAGATAGATAGATAGATAGATAGATAGGAGATAGATAGGAGATAGATAGATAGATAGATAGATAGATAGATAGATAGATAGATAGATAGGAGATAGATAGATAGATAGATAGATAGATAGGAGATAGATAGGAGATAGATAGATAGATAGATAGATAGATAGATAGGAGATAGATAGATAGATAGAGAGATAGATAGATAGATAGATAGATAGATAGATAGGAGATAGATAGATAGATAGATAGATAGATAGGAGATAGATAGGAGATAGAGAGATAGATAGATAGATAGATAGATAGATAGATAGATAGATACAGTAGATAGATAGGAGATAGATAGGAGATAGATAGATAGGAGATAGATAGATAGATAGATAGATAGATAGATAGGAGACAGATAGATAGATAGATAGATAGATAGATAGATAGATAGATAGATAGGAGATAGATAGATAGGAGAGAGATAGATAGATAGATAGGAGATAGGAGATAGATAGATAGATAGATAGATAGATAGATAGATAGATAGGAGATAGGAGATAGATAGATAGATAGATAGATAGATAGATAGATAGGAGATAGAGAGATAGATAGATAGGAGATAGATAGATAATAGATAGATAGATAGATAGATAGATAGATAGATAGATAGATAGGAGATAGATAGATAGATAGATAGATAGGAGATAGAGAGATAGATAGATAGATAGGAGACAGATAGATAGATAGATAGATACAGTAGATAGATAGATAGATAGGAGATAGATAGGAGATAGATAGATAGATAGATAGATAGATAGATAGGAGACAGATAGATAGATAGATAGATAGATAGATAGATAGATAGATAGATAGATAGGAGATAGATAGATAGGAGAGAGATAGATAGATAGATAGATAGATAGATAGGAGATAGGAGATAGATAGATAGATAGATAGATAGATAGATAGATAGATAGGAGATAGATAGGAGATAGAGAGATAGATAGATAGGAGATAGATAGATAATAGATAGATAGATAGATAGATAGATAGATAGATAGATAGGAGATAGATAGATAGATAGATAGATAGATAGGAGATAGAGAGATAGATAGATAGATAGGAGACAGATAGATAGATAGATAGATAGATAGGAGATAGAGAGATAGATAGATAGATAGATAGATAAGAGATAGATTGATTGAAAGATAGATAGATAATTGGTAGATAGATAGGAGATAGATGAGAAAAAAAACGATAATAACAGCAGATGTATATGAGGTATTGCACACACTGAGCTCCTCTGGCTTCTCCTCCGCTCCCCCAGCTGCAGTTATACTAGGTACACCCCCCTCCCGCTCCCTGGACGTATATCACTTCTTTTATTGATTGCAGCAGATTACACCTGAATTGGAAAATTTTATGGCAAACTTAATTAGAAATGAATAATGTGAAGGTGCGAAAACCCAATGTATTAGGATTAGGAGGGTGACACGGGGGGTCAAGCTTATTCCACGTTATTACCGGGCTAAATAGGGTATAATAAGGAGCGTGTTTATCTGGTGTGACAGCCGGGGCCCCGCACCTCTCCCCTCCCCCCTGACTGGGGAATCTCACAATAATTGGCTATATACTGTATACCCTGCTCCGTACAATAACCACCACGCCGCAGCAGAACGGGAGTCCCAGGGGTCACCCCCCCGGTCATCAATCGATGGGATCTGGCGCTTTGCTTTTATTGATAAAACATAGCTATTTTTGCAGGGAATCAATTCAATTGTATAAGAAGATAAAAAAACAAACAAACTGCAGGACTGGTAAAAACATATGTTTTGAGAGGCGGCGGCGGCGGTAATTCTGAAGACGTGTAGAATATTCTCATATATAATATAAGAGATATTACAGTAAAAACTGTATAAAGGACATTGTGATGTCACTCACTGACAATTACAGAGAGTACGGCGCACCAACTAAGCCTGGTTATATCCTCTGCGGCCTGTCCCTGATCACTATTACTATAGTAGTTATATTCTTGTATATAGGAGCAGTATTATAGTAGTTATATTCTTGTATATAGGAGCAGTGTTATAGTAGTTATATTCTTGTATATAGGGGGCAGTATTATAGTAGTTATATTCTTGTATATAGGAGCAGTATTATAGTAGTTATATTCTTGTATATAGGAGGCAATATTATAGCAGTTATATCCTTGTATATAGGAGCAGTATTATAGTAGTTATATTCTTTTACATAGGGGCAGTATTATAGTAGTTATATTCTTGTACACAGGGGGCAGTATTATAGTAGTTATATTCTTGTACACAGGGGGTAGTACTATAGAAATTATATTGGTGTACTTAGAATGCAGTTTCACAGTAGTTTCATACATTGTCACCGGTTCTACCATAGTTATTTTCTTTTCCATGGGATAGTGCTTTTGTGCTTAGCGCTCTTTTCACTTCTCCTTTACCACTTTTTCTTGGGAACTGATTCAAAAAACTACCCAGCAAATGGCGGCAATGAGCAAAGAAAAATCCTTTTAGGATAAAGAAAGTATAACATCTCCATCCTCAGTAATGATTGAAGCCAGACTCAGATTACCTCTTTAAAACCTTTCCATATCTGTTGCATTTTACCATATATTTTATTATTGCTGTGACCATAACAAGTGTCGTTTGCCCTTTAAGGGATTTGCACTGTTATAATTCCATTGTAAATATTCAGGAACAACTTTTTTTTTTCTAATTTCTCTTGTTGATTTCTAGTGAAGACTTTTATAGATGATGAGATCCACTCTCCCTGGTGTTCCCAGTTATTAAGTTTTCGGAAGCTTCCTTCCGTCATTTGTGTGCGTGGTGTGATGGTGATGAACCTTGCTAAAAATCTCATCTCACTTTAACTTAATTATAAAATGACAGCAGCCGACATAAATATACTTACAGTTACCGAATCAGCATGAAACAGGATAGAGTCTTTCAGGGAGGCTTGTGTGATCTGTCATAAAGAGGAGTATTTAACGGAAAGCTGTATAATTATATATCTAAAAAAAAAAAAAAAAAAAAAGTTGTGTTTCTCATCGTGTGGAGCGGGGGCGTGCGGAAGACAGACATGTAATATATGGATTTAACCAAGCGCCGGCTTCAGCACAATCCTCACCTGGCGTGAAACTCAAACAAATAGCTGTGACAACCCGACTTATATTCCGAGACTGAGCCATAGTCTTCATTCCGGCCAACAGTAAAGAAAAAAACCAGAAGCCTGAAGACCGGCTCGGAAGCTGCTGGAGTCTCGGAGATTAATAGCATAAATGGAATCTCTTAGTTGAAGCCCGTGTCCTGTATCAGGACTATGAGATTGATAACGCTCCGTGTTATCAATCTCACAGCGGTAAACGGGACTTCTGTTCTCTCATGAAGAATGAATCAAATTAAATACGGTGACAAAGAATGGATTAAGTAGGGCACAACAAGTGAAGAATAGCAGATGAAGTGAAGCTTCCCGGAGATAATCCCAAAATGCTTTATTATACATTTGCTTCAACACCTGAAAGATCAAAGACTCCCAAGATTCCGAAAGAGGACGGATAATTGTAATTAATCGTGGTTTTAATTAATCTGAAAGTGCGGCGGCTAAGAGGTTGGGGAATTGTAGCGGGTAGACGTTGTGTGGCGTTAAATGGGTTGTATCAGGCTGGATGTTCCAGAAATGGCACCATGGTAGTCTGTAGGCTACGTGTGGGGAGGAGCTCAGTCAGGGGGATTCGTATCAGAATTTTATTGGATTTCCTGTAGTCTATTATGGGGAGCAGAGACAATTTTATTGTTTTTCCGTATGTTTTTATCAGCATTTTTTACCCTCAAGAAAGTAGTTGGAAATCAGTAGAGAAATCTAAAATTTTTTACAAACAATGCTTTTTTGTGTTTTTTTTTTTTTCATATTCGGGCATTTTATGATGTTCTTCGTATTCAGGCATTTAGTGGTGTTTTTCTTCATATTTAGGCAGTTAGCTTTAAGTTTCGCACATGGATAGAATGGCGCCGACACAGGGACACATCAGCACTGGGCACCGGCTGGGGCTGAAGTACTGGAGGTGGACCGGCCCATCCCCAGTGGGAGGAAACCTGCGCCCCTCTATGATGCTGCTCCATTAATCCATTATTGTGTTTGTCTGTCTTCTCTCATTCTGTGTTTCACTTATCCCTTCACTTATCCAGCATAGGGACCGGTGCACAGTTGTGACTTGCAGCATCGTAAAGTAGGTAGGGACAGTCTTGGGTGGCCCAGCATTAGGACTTGAGCTGTCTATCTGTCCCTCTCCAGGTTCTGGGTTCCCTTACATCATTCTTTTTACCTGGTTCTAGCCTGAGGTGCACATGTTTGGTGCAAAGTTCTTGGTTCTTTGATGCAGATGAAATAATAGACGATTAATGCAGATAAAGAAACTATATGTGGCAATGTAAATTACCCCCGTCAGATCCTTGATAGGCTATACAATGGCAGGATGGCAGATAAAACCCCTGACCGTTGCTTCTTGCTCCCGCTAGCTGTTGCCCTTCCTCCGCACAGATGCTTAAGCTCGGAGCGGTATCACAAGGTTTCCGGCATATAACAATTACTAAGATGAAAAAGTCACATCCAGAGCTGCCGTTTCGTGTCATTTTAAAGCCATTAATCTTGCTGAGATTTACAGGTAACGACCCTCATGTAAAGTCCAAATACCATTCCTAAGTCCATGGCTACTAAAGCCTATGACTGCCGCGACGCTAGACTTACCATATCATAGGATACATTTTTATATATAAACTGATGTTTATTTATTTATGTTTTGTTCATTATAATTCCCCTAATGTGTCACTATTTATTTTATATGAGTTTTAGGATTATTTATAGTGTTGAGTGGACTGTCCAGATTCGGCAACTGAACCCAAACACTCGGGAATTTGATTTCTCATTTTCTGAACTCCAACACTCGGAATTTGATTTCCGATTTCGAGAAGTTGGATACCGCCCTAGAAGACCTGGAAAACATGGATACAACCTAAGTTTTCCTGGCAGACCTAGGGCGGCCTCCAACTTTTCCAGACTCCGGGAGAAGGAAAGAAGCTCCTGCTGGACACGGATATTCATTTGCATCATATTAATATCCAGCATGCTCAATTGTTCTCTTACCCAACATCCGCCTTTGGGGTAAAGTTGGGAAGCCATTATATTGGTGACATTGATATAAGATGTATAGATGTAGGGCCAGATTGCTTCTCTTCTTATTAATTGGATTATCCTAATATGAATTCTCCATATATTTCGGCATCTGTAATTGAGTCCATGTTCCCCTTTTGTCTCTTTATGGCCAGGCCCTGTCCTGAAATGCTCAGTGCTGCTGTGGTTTGACCTGTCTGGAAGGATAATAAGCTTCAAGCTGTTATATCTATATTAAAACCCAAAAGAAGGTGTAAGGAAATGAGGATTAAGGTCGCCACCTAGTCGATTGCACCTTGGAAAGAACACAAAGCTTTCTCGGCACTGATGTATAATAATTGAAAGTTAGTAGAACGGACAGATAGAAAACCAGTGTGCAGTCATTTATTAATGGGGACTATTAGTTTGTCGCTGTTCAGAATATATAATGACTTATGCCAGTGTTAATAAGCTGCAGTGTCTTCAATCATGTTATATTGTTAGGGTAGGGTCTCCGGAGACAGAAGCCTGGGGGACAGGGGGAGGCAGAGTCAGGGTCACAATAGACTTGACCTGTTATTTACTTACATAATTATGCGTCCGTAGGATAAAAACCAGATCAATCACAGAAACGAGAATCTAAAAACATAAATACAAGCAGGTAACAAGAATACGAGCTCACCAATAGATGACATGATCCAAATGGGAATGGATGATGGCACAAATTATGGTGGTCAAGAATAGAAGAAGAGGGATGGAAAAGAGAAACAATCTACAAAAACTGACCCTAACTAACTAGCCCTGAATCTTTCCCTATGTCAATCCCAGGACATTGACACTAAATGGTCCTGCTTATATGGGCCAAATATCAGACAATCGGGCAGCTATCGCACCATGTAATATATGAGGAGGAACAAGCAAACACTTGTTGGCTGATCACTTACTTTTGACATGTAAAAAAAATACCCCCATATAATATGGTGTGTTAAGCTGAATACCGGTAGGGCTGCACAAACAATCTAGCAGTCTTCTCTAAGGAGAATGCTAACCATAACAGCAAGAAACAAGGACGACACAGGAATGAACCAAGAGCCAAGTGAGCTGACTGGGGAGAAAACTAGGCTGGGACACAGTACTAGAGGTATACAAGGAACACTGGGTTCTAACGGACTATAATCCACACCACACTGCAAAGGTAAAAGATCTTCAGAGAAGCTAACAATGATAAACTGCTTCTCTAAATGAGCTCTGAGCTGAGCAGAATGACCCACTGACCCCAATGTACCTGTCCTGAGTTGTCCCCATGTAGTGACTTCCCTCTCCTGTTTTGGGGCCCTCAATGTCTTTGTCATAGCAATGTGGTTTGCTAGCCTTGGGTGCCATGATGTGGTCTGCTAGTTGATGCAGCTGAATTCTGTAGGAAGAGGCCCAGGGTATGTGTGAGCCATATGTTGTGCATTGGGCACACTGCCAGCTATATAGGCCCAATGTAGAGAGTGTGATGTGCCATTGGGTAGAGTGACAGTATAAAGTAGGCGAAAGAGGAGGAAGTCCCCGGGTGGTTTTAATTAAAGGTGTGGGGCACTTTATGGTAACATTGTTCAGTGTACTCACTGACAGCAGCTGCCTGTGTATCTCATAGAGCTAATATCAGACTCCTCTCCTACAGGCTTTGCTATCCTGCTCTGTGGTGAGTCTGTCCATAAGATGGCAGACATGGAGAAGCATGTGACCATGCCCTTCTTCCAGTGTTCTCCATAGACATATACAGTGGTGGACACTGGGGAGGGAGGCATGGTCACATGCTTCTCCATGTCAGCCATCTTATGGACAGAATCACAACAGAGCAGGAGAGCACAGCTTGGAGGAGAGGAGTCTGATTTCAGCTCTATGGGGTGCACAGGGAGCTGCTGTCAGTATATACAGGGACTACACTTACTAATACTACACACTGAACTATTTTACTATAAAGTAACAGCCCCTGCACAAGAGGGGAATTGGTCTGGGTGTATATGGGTCACTATATCCTGTTAGCCATTTAACTGTCCAGTATCGAGTAAGGTCTGTAACGGCAAAGCTTATTGGCCAGTTTCATCTGTTGTCTGAGAAAAATTAGTCTCAGTGACAGAAATGCTGAACAGATCAGTGTATTGCTTACATCATTCTGTGCAGTTGCTCTCCTAATATGCAGGAGAATAGGATTCTTGCCACACCCCTCCCTCCGCCCAGCTGCTGATTGACAGTTGACTGGCTATACACAGCATGGATAGATAACTGCCAACCAGCAGCAGTGGGCGGAGTTTTCTGCTTCTCATGAATATCCAGGACTACTGGGCTCATGCACATAATAGAGAGGACTACTTATTGTCCATGTTATATCTCTGGATCAGCTACAAAGAACAATGTGAAGTGATACATCATTTTGTTCAGCTTCTCTGTCACTAGTTTATGCTACTCTGAGATAGGACACCATAACCCACTGACATAGTTTCTTTAAGGAGTCATAGAAAAAAAAGACCCATTCTCTATAGCAATCCTAGGACCCTTAGGGTTTCAGGCCAGGCCTAGAAAACTTGTGTCTGCCAAGCTACTGTTATCCAGAGGACCTGCACCCCACAGTGAGCATGGCAGATCAATGACTACTACTTAAGTTTTAGGAATCCACTGGAACCATATAACACCCTTCAAGGAGAAGATTTTGGACTTTGAACCCTTATTTCCTACCTCACTTTCTCAAGGGCGATCCCTATGCTCAAAACATTAATCAAATTATTGTAATACAAGAGACTGTGCTGCCATTTTATTGGACGACCAGAGATATATATATCCGTCATAACGGATACTATTATACTATCATCAGGGCACCCCCCCCCCCCACACACACACCATCCAACTGGACACCTAATGGCCTGGGTACCACCTGCACCATCGTGTCTGCAGCCCCCAATAACTGTAGGTATAAGATTACTCTATGAAACCCTCCTGACTAGCCATGGATATGCAGGCCCAGACTATGATCCAGGCATCCCATTCCCTTATCCATGCCTGTGCAATGTGCAGCCGCCATAGCCTCCCGGCGTCCCCGCTGCTACGGGGGTGGCTGCGCAGTGATGGCTTTATATAAAGAAATTCAAGTGAAAGCTGCTTTGCTGCAGATTATCATTACCCAGGATACATTATTCTCCATTTAAGATGATGATCTGGAATATTTACTGGGGAATATGAAAGCAGAGTCATTCCGATACCCCGCAGAGTTACAGCCAAATTCATTTTTCTCTTCTATTTGGTGAGCGACCGGGATGAGCGGCGAGGAAGATCTCTGTCTGTATCTCGCTGGAAACACTTTTC
This sequence comes from Dendropsophus ebraccatus, assembly GCF_027789765.1. NCBI lineage: Eukaryota > Metazoa > Chordata > Amphibia > Anura > Hylidae > Dendropsophus > Dendropsophus ebraccatus. The sequence goes on along the minus strand of NC_091462.1, from coordinate 15,482,243 downwards.
CTGGGGAAATACAGAGAATGTATTAATCAAACATGTGATATGATCTTATAGGAGATATCTCAACAGGGGATGTTATTCCATACGGCTGATTCATTATTGTGTCTGAATCGACTCCCCATGTGATAAATCAGCCCTATAGCCGGATGGGATAATATCTCACATGAGATTGTATCAGGCCTGTGATGAATGTACCATTAAACATGCTAGTGTTCTCGCCCTATATGAATCAGGATGCAGGAGCATTGTTTTCCTATCCATATCCAACCATTATTATATGCGGCTAATTTCCCCATCCGACATTAAAGAGTATTTCCCCTTTAAAGGGAAAAACATGGCTTCCAGAAACAGTGCCACACCTGTCCACAGGTTGTGTGAGGTATTGCAGCTTGGGCACATATACTTTGACTGTTTTAAAATTCTCTTCGGCCCCTTTAACTCTTAACAACCCAGGAAGTTCTTGCTTTTGAATTTTCATGTCTTCTAAGAGCATAAGTATGGTGCAGGGTCATCTCCCAAGCCATACACCCTTAGGCTGGGTTCACACGCTGTAACTATGCGGCTGTATTTTTTATGCGGCTGTAAATGTGCGGGTGAAACTCCGGCCGTGGGAAAAAATAGACATGCGGCTCAAAACATACGGTCATTTACTTGGAAATCTGGTTCAACTAAAAATAACAAATAAAATGTTAAGAAAGTGATGGAAACACCTCTGGATGCATCTGGGAAAGCAGGGAACACAGTTTACATGAATTGCTATTACCGGGGTTTGCGATCCTCTGCACTATAGCCGATGTGTCTCATGGTTAATATATTGAATTAATAAAACACATTTTCTGTCTAATAAAGTCCCTTTTATTGTTCAATAATTAAATGTAAACGATTCCATCATTTTGCAATTAAATATACTGTTAAAATAAATATATATATAAATAAATGTATATTTATATATATATTTATTTTTTGACAGTATATTTAATTGCACAATGATGGATTCGTTAGAATTAAATTATTGAACAACGAAACTGAATTTATTTCATCGAAAATGTGTTTTATTAATTAAATATTAATTAGTACAGGAAGCTCCATAAGCCAGTAATTCATATGCCGGCAATAGAGCATTCTGTACTAATCAGCACTTAACTTTAATGAAAACATCAAATGTTTCTTCTAATTATGTTATCACAATAGCATTATTAGAAGAAACATTTAGAATTATATGTGCGCTCAGCTGATTGGCTGATCGGCTCAGCGCACATATAATTAGCGGGTCCGCAGCACAGTGACTTCATTGTGCTGCGGACCAGCGAAGAGGCAACATCGGGGTGAGTATAGAGCTCTCCCCACCCCCTCCCCAGCACTGCACCCCTCCCAGCAAGGAAGGGGGGGTCACTTAACCCCTTCCTTGCTGGGATGGGTGCAGTCTGACATCAGTCTGGCCCCCAGGGGGTTAAGGGGGATGCAATACATCCTCCCTTAACCCCTTGGGGGTCAGACTGTAAGCAGCGATCTGTAAAGATGCTGCATACTGTAAGGTGCACAACACCGCTCACAATGATGGGTGTTGTGCTCCTGTTTGTGTGTTTTTTGTGTGTTTCTCCCTTTTTGTTTTTCAGATATCGGTATCCAGGGGATTACGTCGGATTCCGTGGACTACGTCGATGACCAGCGTTTTTTTAATGTTTTTTTTAATAAAATGGTCAATGAGGGGTGTGGGGGTGTTTTTATTTGAATAAAAAAATTTGTAAACTTGTGTCTTGTCTTTATTTCTTTACTTTATAGACTTAGTAGTGGAAGCCGTCTAATAGACGGAATCCATTACTAAGTCGGGGCCTAGTGTTAGCCGGTATAAAATGGCTAACACTAACCCCCTATTATTACCCCAGTACCCAATGCCACCAGGGGTACTGGGAAGAGCCGGGTGCCAGTGGTCCCGGAGCGTCAATATTGGCGCTCCTGGACCGGGCGGCAGCAGGCTGGTAATATTTAGGCTGGGGAGGGCCTAAACCAATGGCTCTTCCCACCCTGGTGTTACCAGGCTGCTGTCGTTTGGTTTTTAACCCGGCTGGTTATAAAAATAGGGGGGACCCTATGCGTTTTTTTTTAATTATTTATTTATTTAAAAAAAAAACACGCATAGGGTCCCCCCTATTTTTAGAACCAGCCAGGTTAAAAACCAAGCGACAGCAGCCTGGTAACACCAGGGTGGGAAGAGCCATTGGTTTAGGCCCTCCCCAGCCTAAATCTTACCAGCCTGCTGCCGCCCGGTCCAGGAGCGCCAATTTTGACGCTCCGGGACCACTGGCACCCGGCTCTTCCCAGTACCCCTGGTGGCATTGGGTACTGGGGTAATAATGGGGGGTTAGTGTTAGCCATTTTATACCGGCTAACACTAGGCCCCAACTTAGTAATGGATTCCGTCTATTAGACGGCTTCCACTACTAAGTCTATAAAGTAAAGAAATAAAGACAAGACACAAGTTTACAAATTTTTTTATTCAAATAAAAACACCCCCACACCCCTCATTGACCATTTTATTAAAAAAAACATTAAAAAAACGCTGGTCATCGATGTTGTCCACGGAATCCGACGTAATCCCCAGGATACCGATATCTGAAAAACAAAAAGGGAGAAACACACAAAAACACACAAACAGGAGCACAACACCCATCATTGTGAGCGGTGTTGTGCTCCTTACAGTATGCAGCATCTTTACAGATCGCTGCTTACAGTCTGGCCCCCAAGGGGTTAAGGGAGGATGTATTGCATCCCCCTTAACCCCCTGGGGGCCAGGACTGATGTCAGACTGCACCCATCCCAGCAAGGAAGGGGTTAAGTGACCCCCCTTCCTTGCTGGGAGGGGTGCAGTGCTGGGGAGGGATTGGGGAGAGCTCTATACTCACCCCGATGTGTCCTCTTCGCTGGTCCGCAGCACAATGAAGTGACTGTACTGCGGACCGGCTCATTATATGTGCGCTCAGCCGAACAGCCAATCAGCTGAGCGCACATATAATTCTAAATGTTTCTTCTAATAATGCTATTGTGATAACATAATTAGAAGAAACATTTGATGTTTTCATTAAAGTAAAGTGATGATTAGTACAGAATGCTCTATTGCCGGCATATGAATTAACGGCTTATAGAGCTTCCTGTACTAATTAATATTTAATTAAAAAAACACATTTTCGTTGAAATAAATACAGTTTCGTTGGTCAATAATTTATTTCTAACGAATCCATCATTGTGCAATTCAATATACTGTCAAAAAATAAATATATAGATAAATATACATTTATTTATATATCTATTTTTTTTAACAGTATATTTAATTGCAAAATGATGGAATCGTTAGAAATAAATTATTGAACAACGAAAGTGTCTTGATTACAAAGAAAATGTGTTTGATTAATTTAATATATTAACTATTAGAGGCATCGGCATTCGGCATCATTGCCGGCTATTTTTGAAGTACTCCGTACGGACCGCCTGTCAATCCACGGCCGCATATTCAGCCGCAAACAATGGTCTTGTTCATTTTTTACGGGTCCGTTTACGATAGGGCCGTAGATTCATACATAGTGTGCACTGTGCAGCCGCATATCCTATACTTCCAAGCATACACACGAACCACCAAAAATACCGCCGCACAATTACAGCCGCAAATACAGCCGCACTCTTACAACGTGTGAACCGAGCCTCAAAGTGACTCTGTACCCACAATCTGTCCCCCCCAAACCACTTGTACCTTCTTATAGCTGCTTTTAATCCAAGATCTGTCCTGGGGTCCGTTTGGCAGGTGATGCTGTTATTGTCCTAAAAAACAACTTTTAAACTTGCAGCCCTGTGCTAAACTGCCATGGCCTAGAGCAGCGTTTCCCAACCGGGGTGCCGCGGCACACTGGTGTGGCGGGAGAACCCGCCAGGGGTGCCAAGGGATCCCGGTGGGAAATGCACGCTGTCTCTTTAAGCATCCCGAGAAGCTGCGGCCGCGCAGCTTCTCGGGATGCACAGAGCGCTTTGATGTTCCGCCCGCACTGTGAGAAGGGGGAACATTAAAGTAAGCAGAATATAGGAGCAGGAAGTGTCAGCATCCTGCTCCTATATTCACTCCCATAGGCTGCCAGCACTTCATGCCAGCAGCCTATGGGAGGCCGGGACGTGACCTCTCCGGCAGGCGTGAGGATGTGACGTCATCACGCCTGCCGGAAGTACAGTCCCTGCGGCTCGCAGAGGAGCCCGAAGAGGAGGAGGAGCTGCTGCCTGCAGCCACAGCGCGGATTAGGTGAGTAGGATGTTTGTTTTTTTTAAGGGGCAGAGCAGGGGGCATTATTAGTTCATGGGGGGCACCTCTGGGGGCATTATTAGTATATGGGGGCACCTCTGGGGGCATTATTAGTATATGGGGGCACCTCTGGGGTCATTATTAGTATATGGGGGCACCTCTGGGGGCATTATTAGTATATGGGGGCACCTCTGGGGGCATTATTAGTTATGGGGGCACCTTTGGGGGCATTATTAGTTCATGGGGGCACCTCTGGGGGCATTATTAGTATATGGGGGCACCTCAGGGGGCATTATTAGTTCATGGGGGCACCTCTGGGGGCATTATTAGTATATGGGGGCCACCTCTGGGGGCATTATTAGTTCATGGGGGCACCTCTGGGGGCATTATTAGTATATGGGGGCCACCTCTGGGGGCATTATTAGTATATGGGGGCCACCTCTGGGGGCATTATTAGTTCATGGAGGCAACTCTGGGGGCATTATTAGTTCATAGGGGCACCTCTGGGGGCATTATTAGTTCATCACAGCAGGGGATCCTACATACAGGGGGCGCAGCAGGGGATCCTACATACAGGGGGCAACCCACATTCCTAGTCGCTTTACTGCACATAACACCAAACAGTGCAGTTACTTTGGGAGCATACAGGAGGGACAAAGGGAAGGAAGCTGCTAGAAATGTGCGGAGCCTAAATTGTTTGTCTCGCAGGTTCTGAAAAGATGAAACATATCTGGAAGAAATCATCATGGCGGATGGAGAGGAAAAGGGAAAGTAACGCCTCAGGTCAAAGAAGACGTCACCTGTGAGTCCCTGTATGACACTTTCCTTATTTTGTAGAACATCATTTAGTAGGGGTGCCCCGAGGTAATTTTTTTTTCCAAGGTGTGCCCCGAGGTGAAAAAGGTTGGGAAGCACTGGCCTAGAGTATCTGTGTCCTAACTTTGCACCACCCCTCCGTCCCTCCTCCCCACCCTCTTCATCATTAGGAATGCCTCAGGCAGGATTTTCCCTATTCCTCTGCAGTGAAAACTGCACAGATGCCTTAATGATCCAGCCCATGTGCCATCCTCACACAGCTGATGAATAGGAGAAAATCTGCCTTGAGCATTCCTAATGATGAGGAGGGTGGGGAGGAGGGACAGAGAGGTTGTGCCAGCTTAATGCACACACACTCTAGGCAACAGCCGTGTGGCACAGAGCTGCAAGTTTAAAAGTTGTTTTTTAGGACAATAACAGCATCACCTGCCGAACAGACTACAGGACTTGGATTAAAAGCAGCTATCCGAAGGTACAAGTGGTTTGGGGGGGGAGACAGATTGTGGGTGCAAAGTCACTCTAACAATCCCATGACATGAATACACACCATGCTTTGTTAAGGGTTCAGTAAAATTATATATGGTTACTGAGGTGTAAAGTATAAAAAATTATACTCACCCAGCTGCTGCTCCCCACCCACTCAAAAACACTTTTTCCTGGTTCCATTGACATTTCATCCCCATAGAAGTACTCACTTAGCCAATCATTGACTGAGGCAGTACTCTACTGCAGCCAGTGATTGGCTGGGCAGGGCAGTTCCTGCTGGGATGAGGCACCACAGACACCATGAAAAATGGTGATGACATAATGTTCTCTTTTTAAAAAAAACTCTGGGTACAACCAGAGCTGAGGGGGGTGAACATGACACCCCCCATATCCTGCCCACTTAGATCCCACCCTAGGCATAATCATTGTCATCGGCTGATCCTTGTCTCTATTACACAGAGCGATAATCGGCCTGATTCAGCCGATTATCGCTCCGTATAATAGGGCCCTAAGAAAGAGCAGGAGAGCGAACAGATGACGGAGGAGCAGCATGACCAGCAGCAAGTGTTGGATAATGGACATGACCGCGTGCTGGTCCAAACCAGTTAACTAAAGCTAATTAACCCCATATGGATTACAATTATGATTATTTTAAGACCCTAGAGTGACAGATTCAACCACAAAACCTAAAACCATCTAATTATTTTCCAAAAAATTCTAAAAGCAACATTGTAATATGTAATGTTGTGCCTTCTGCTAGTCTGCTAGGTACTACAGAAGCACTGCAGGAGGTATTACAGAAGCATTGCACAAGTCTGCAGGAGGTACTACAGAAGCACTGCACAAGGTCTGCAGGAAGTACTAAAGAAGCACTGCACAAGGTCTGCAGAAAGTACTAAAGAAGCACTGCACAAGGTCTGCAGAAAGTACTAAAGAAGCACTGCACAAGGTCTGCAGAAAGTACTAAAGAAGCACTGCACAAGGTCTGCAGAAAGTACTAAAGAAGCACTGCACAAGGTCTGCAGGAAGTACTAAAGAAGCACTGCACAAGGTCTGCAGAAAGTACTAAAGAAGCACTGCACAAGGTCTGCAGGAGGTATTACAGAAGCACTGCACAAGGTCTGCAGGAGGTATTACAGAAGCACTGCACAAGGTCTGCAGGAGGTACTAAAGAAGCACTGCACAAGGTCTGCAGAAAGTACTAAAGAAGCACTGCACAAGGTCTGCAGGAGGTATTACAGAAGCACTGCACAAGGTCTGCAGGGGGTATTACAGAAGCACTGCACAAGGTCTGCAGGAGGTATTACAGAAGCACAGCACAAGGTCTGCAGGAAGTACTAAAGAAGCACTGCACAAGGTCTGCAGGAAGTACTAAAGAAGCACTGCACAAGGTCTGCAGAAGGTACTAAAGAAGCATTGCTCAAGGTCTGCAGGAAGTACTAACGAAGCACTGCAAGAGGTCTGCAGGAAGTACTAAAGAAGCACTGCACAAGGTTTGCAGGAGGTATTAAAGAAGCACTGCAAGAGGTCTGCAGGAGGTACTAAAGAAGCACTGCACAAGTCTCCAGGAGGTACTATAACCGTGAGTCTACTTAGAGCGCCACAGCTGAAAAAGTTCAGACAGGGCCCCATTATCCCAAGCCAACCGTAAGCCCACCGTCCTCAAGCTTGGCTCCATCTTTGTCACCTGCACTTGCTCTTGAAGTTACCACTATTTTTGTAGGCCACCGTGACAAGTGCCCCAAGCCCACCTTGCTGTACCACCACCTCGCAGCTACCTCGGGCCTCGGCAAATAGAAAATACAGGTGATGCAATTACAGGAAATATTTTTGAAGTAAATGAAGTTTTCACCATCTCTAACCTTTCAAGAACAGAGAATAACACATTTTCATAATATCCTGGTGAAAAATGCAATGCCAGCAGTGATGAATGACTCGAGTGTGAAGGAAAAAAAAAGGCTCCCAATGAAGTAAAGGTCGGGGAAGATCTCGAGACAAAATCTGTCAGGAAATATTACTGGATGAGGCCGAGTCTGCTTTTTGCTGAGTGATAATGAATGATTGAGAATATTAGTTTTAAGTCGCTGCATAAATAAAATGTTTGCCCATAGTCACCCCCATATCTCGCCGTATCTTAATATAATGCAGCACATTGTCTATAGAAATTACCGGAGACATCTTGGAGTGACCTCTATCTTAAGTTTGTCCCAAGATGCGGCAAATACCTTGGAAGGGGTATAACAAGCAACCATGGGGCCCCATAATAAAGGTTGTATTTGGTCCCCACTGTGAGGCTATGTTCCCAAAACAACATCTCCTTTTGGTCAATTCGCAACTGTTTTTTGGACGTCCGTCATGTTATGCAAATTATGGTTGTGCGCCAAATGGGCGCCAAAATGACAGTTGTCCAAAAAATCCATATGATCTACAATATGGGCAGCCCAGGTCTTAAAGGAATATGCTTACAATCCTAATTCTGCCTTATACACAAATGCCCCTCTCACCCCAGGTCAAAAATTTTAAAGGGGTACTCCAAATAGTTATTTTCTATTACAAAAATACATTGTGAGTTCTAAAGATGTCTCTATATAATATATTACTCTGTCTGCTTAGTTCTGCTGCATTGGTAGTTGACTGAAATGCAGAAAGTAAGCAAAACTGGCCTCCTTGGAATCCACTCTGTCTGTTCCCTCTGCTGGGGGAGAAGGCCATGTGACCACTGTCTCGCATTCAGTTTGTTTGCTGTGCACAGACTGAGGATGCAGACATGGCACGGGATGAGGAGGGAAGTGAGGCATTGGTGGGGCATTGATGGAGGCCTGAAAAGGGGATGTGGCATGGTTTGAGGGGGATAGGAGGTGGGAGATGATAGCATTCAGGGGAAGAGGGACAGAAAGAGAGACAGGATCAGGACTACTGTACAACCCCATAAAGAGTGTCAGGGAAAAACACAGGAAGAACCCTGCACTGTTTGGATTTTATGCTTTGAATACCCATTTCCTGCCATTTTTTTTGCATTTCCATCTGGTTTAGCCTGCACCTCATCATAGCAATCTACACCAATGTGCTGAAGCTAAAGACCAGCAAAAATATCTACCTCTATATTTCCCTATGTGTATCCATTCCTCCACCCAGTGTGGACTTGGTTTGTCTACCTCTTGCTTTACATCACGCTGCACCCCAAAAAAAGCAGTACGCATAGGACATATGTAAGTCATTTGCACTGATATATACGTCTGAAGAGAAAGAAGAGGAAATCCCATCTCATTGATGTTGGCAAGGCAACTGGATGCTAAGGCTACCCATTGACCGAGGCGAAACTACTTTCTTGCCTCACTTTTGTGCATACAATTGTGGTCACAGTTGACTGTAACGCGCCTAGTCCAGGACAATGACTCTAGCCATCAGGAATTAGGGCTGCATGTCCGCACTGTGTAGCATGAGTGACTGCTACAAGCGAGGGACGGCAATGCAGATGCCTCTGCAGAAATATCCCGTCGAGTGCTTTAGTTTGTCGCTGCCTTCATTTCTATTACTGTTCGGTACATAACATTACCTGGAGATAATTTTAGAGAATGACTGATTGTCAGTTGTATTTCTCCCAGAGACGAGGGAAATAGAATATTGGCACAATAAAGCATCAAGAGACATCTAAAATGTCAGTCTAATAGCAAGAACCAGTAAGGCTTTTAATTACCTTCTGTGCAATTTTTTTTTAATTGCTTGGATGGCTGTAGCGCGCGGCGAGCCTCTGACAGAGCAGATGTAGCTGCTTTAATTTAAACATTTCTGGGAGAGCAAAGAGGAAGAAAAAAAAACGTGTCCAGGGACACGACGCAAATACTAGGGATCGAATGGAGACTGCCTGAGCTATAGAGGCGTAGAAAGATAACAGGGAACTCTAGCCAAAGATAAGGATGACTGTGATCAGTATGCCGGCCGCACAGTGCGTCTCCACAGCACCGGATGAGGAACCATGGTATGGAGAGAGAGAGGATGATGACAGTATGGGCGATATACCGAATGGCCGTTACCCCTCATGCTGTAAACTATTGAGGACTCAACTTTATAGTTCTCCGAAGGTGTCCTGCAGGCTCCTGTTTTTCCAGCACATCCCTAAGATGAACAATTGGATTGAGATGTGGTGAGTATGGAGGACAAGTCACCATCTTGATCTCTTGTTCCATGTTCCTCACTCCTGAACAATGTCTGCAGTGCGGCCCCCTCCCCAGGGTATTATCCACTGCCATTATGGGGGGACCTGGTTGGGTAGAATGGTTAGGTAGGTGGTACATGTCACAGTAACATCAACATGATGCCACAAAGTTTCCCTCAGAACATTGCCCATCACACTGCCACCGCCATTTTGCACCCTGGTGCTATCTCTTCCCCAGGTACCACCCCACCATCCACATAATGGAGAACGTGATCCATCAGACTAGGTGCCTTCTTCCATTGCTCCAGTTGTGATGCCCATTGTAGACACTTTGGGTGGTGGATGGGGGCAACATGGGCTTTGACTGGTCTGCGGGGCCTCATACATAGCGAGCTGCCATACCTGTGGTCAGACTCCTTTCTATTACATGTGTACCTATAGCAACCCCATAAATAATCCACAAAAATTCTTTTATAAATTCAAATTAATTTTTATTAAAGTACAACAACCCGTAATCCCATAAAAAACATATACACACACAGACAAATTAAAAACAGGAGGAGTCAGGACAAAAATTATACATGATAAATCACAGAAATTCCATGATGTGGCACAAAATAACCCAAATGATTGCAACACTATTTTATATGGCAGTGTCTGTATATTGCACCAGTTGCACTTGGATTAACAACTATATATTGCACCAAACCCCAAAGTAGCAGCAAATGTTATTGCACAGGCTGGATAAAGGCACTATAGCAGCATAAAGTTATTGCACATAGGTCCCAATCATGGATATATGTATATATCTCTCTCTCATATCCCTGTAAGGATACAACCAAAACTGTGCTCACTATACTCCTATATAGGTAAGCTGTGTATACCAATGCCACAATACAGGGTTTGTATCCCCCTCAAATCATCATCAAAGTATTATATAGAGCTCAATACACTCACCCAGTCTGAATGTCCCGACTCCTCCACTCCACACCCCAACACATTTCGCCGCTGCTTTTTACAGCCAGTAGTTACATTTTCAGCATTTTGCTTTACAGCAGCTCTTCTGTGGGATTGGATGGGCTATTCTTCACCCCCCGCCCCCATCAACGAGCTTTGGGCGCCCATGACCCTTCCCAGGTCATCATTCCCAGGTACTAACCACTACATATGAGGCACACTATACAAGACCTGACAATCTGGAGATGGTCTGACCCAGTCATCTAGCCATCACAATTTGACTCTTGTCAGAGGCATAAACTGGTAAATAACATTATCATACTACCTTTCCAGGGTCCTCCATGCTTTCCTTCCGCTTCTGATGCAAACTGTCTGCTCTGTTGTCCTCACAGCTCTGCTAAGTGCCTACTGCACAACCTGTAATGGTGTTCCTGCTTCTACTGTACACTCTAGTTAGGAATTCAGCCAACTCAGTCTCACTTCCACAATATGTGAGGCTCCTGGACAGGATACACAGGATACACAAGACAGGATACACAGGAATACACAAGAAACAGCAGACAGACAACTTAATTTGGAATGCTACAATCCAACAACGTTCAGGCAGGAAGGAGTGGGCGGAGCTGGAGTAGGATTCCTCTCTCTAGAAAACATGCATTATAAAGGGGGTGAGGAATGGGCCCAAGGGTCCATGTCAAGTCAACAAATCCCCATATCTTCTATGTATATCCCATATACAAATCCCCATATCCCTTCATAGTCATGAAGGCTCACTGAGAAGAACAGGACCTCATATATTGATATATTATATTCTTTTTTCTGGTCTTCTCTAGAATGCATCACAGTACATCAGTGAGAGCTGGATGCCCCCGCTAAACCCCTATGTAAATGGCTTGTGACTGCTAAGTCCAATAATCTATAACCTATAGGTTTGGGTGTCTATAAAGCGCCTTTAAATAGAAGATCTGAAGAAAAGAAGACGTCTGTAATGACAAAACCCTACATCTCCGTGATTCCCTCCCTGAAAATTTGTGCATTGAACTAATATTTTTCCCGCTGGGTTAATTGATCTCATAAAAGTAAAGATATTGGTGAAATTCTCAGCGAAGATCTCAACAGGGCAAATCTCAGCTAATTCAATGATCTGTAAAAAGGAGTAAGACTATAATTGTTAAGATCAGAAAAACAAATTATACCAGTTTCTAAGATTAAACCCACCAGCTGTATGTAAATGGAATATCTGACTGCGCCATTATCCAATGGTAATGATAGCATGACCGGTTTAAGAGGAATTATTTGCATAGATCGCCCACGTCTTAAAGGGCACTTGTCATAGGAAACATAAACAAGGACACGTGGGGGTTTACTTACTAGCTGGGGTGCAGTCCTGAGAATAGCCGAGGACATAAGGCTGGAGATAGCCAACATACACCCACCACCAACCTCACAATATGCATCCTGTAGGTCTCCCTCCATCAAGTAGGATGTCTTAAAGGGGTACTCCAATCTGGAAATTAATGGGAATTGATGACATTGACACATCCTATACATGCGGATTCCATCTTCAGGACACCACATGCACCCCCCTCTCATTTCGGCCAGTGGAGCATAACAGAAACAGATAAGACTTTTTGTGCTCCCCAGAAAACCCCTTTAAATTGGTTGGTTGAGATTAGGAGGAGTCTTTATTACTCAGAAACAGGTCCACTCTTATAAATAGGTTGTATCTGGCATTAGAGCTAAGCCACGTTAAAAGGGTACTCCAGTTCAAACTGGTGTCAGAAAGTTATATAGATTTGTAATTTACTTCTGTTTAAAAAATCTTCAGTCTTCCAGTACTTTTGTGCTGCTGTATGTCCTGCAGGGAGTAGTGTATTATTTCAAGTCTCTCTGCTACCCCCTCTGGTCATGCCAGGAACTGTCCTGAGCATTAGCAGTTTATTTGAAAGTACCCCTTTAACTTCAGTGGAGGTGCAGAATATGGAGATGCTATATAACAACATATCAGGAGAAGAAGGCAAATTTGCTAAATGAAAGTATTTGCAAAAATTCTTCCTTTAACAATATTTTGCTGTCTGTGCAGAATTTTTTCAAAATGTAAATTTTCAAAAATAAATATTTCTTTCTTTCTACCAGACAACCTAGTAACATGTAACCTCAAATGTCAGGCCGACCATAACCCCTTCCTCTTTACTTTCTTCTTCCTCCTAATCAGACTGTAATAGGAAATAACCAGTCTCCAAGTCGGGCAGATTAGAAGTGACAATGCTAATTGACTGCAGAGGTATCTACATGAAAAGAGAGCCGAAAAATCATTTAAGTCTTAATGAAATTGGACTTGATATTTGAAATAGCGTTGCGTCTCGCCTCTGTTTGGCAGCCTAAATTAATTGCCTCATGTTTCCGACTGAATAGCTGCAGGTGCAACAATGGGGAGAGCTGGGAACGTTATCGAGGAAAATCATCATATTACCTACTCTTAATCCCGCAACCATTTCTCGTTCACCTATTGCGGATAAGCCGCGATTTTTCTGGTTGCTGTCAACAGCATTAAGGCTTAAAGGGGAAGTCTGGTGTTGGACATAAGTGCATGGTATTATGTTCAGTCACCTCCTCCCTGGCTCTTTTGAAAAAAATGTCCGACACCGGACTTCTCCTTTAAAGTGTCACTGTCCTTTAATTTTTCTTTTTTTTTTCAGAAATCAATAGTGCAGGCCATTTTAAGAAACTTTTTAATTGGGTTTATTAGCTGAAAAATGCATTTTTATAATGAAAAAGCAGTTTAAAGCTCTCCCCCCTGTCTTCATGGTTGTCTATGGAGAGGAGACGGGTGGAGGGAGATGAGGCACCAAAACAGGACAACAAAGAGTAAATTTAAAGCTCTTAAATATCACCAGGCTATCTCCTCTGAAGTCAGCATTGACCTCTTTGAATACCGTCTTTCACACAGCTCCCACTGTGTAATCCTTTGTTCTCTGCTCTCTGCTGGCGACTAATCTCCCTTCTCCCTCCTCCCCTCTCCATAGGTTACACAGGGCTCGACTGATATAAACTAGACGAGATTTCCTGATAATGAGCAGTGGATGAGAGCGAGGAGGGAGGGGGGACCTGGGGAAAGTCTTTTTGAATGTAGATAATGGCATATTTGCCTAATAAACCCAATTTCAAAGTTTCTTAAAATTGTCTGTACTATTGATTTCTGCAAAAAAACCAGTGACACTTTAAATGAATAGTATACATTGAACTACTATCAAAATGCCATCTAAATGTATACTGCAGCAGAGCCATAGCCTTCAATGGACTGAATACTGGGACTATGTTTGAGGTCTGTTTTACACCTGGTTATCCAGGATTAGAAAAACATGGCCGCTAGCTTCTAAAAACAGGGCTACTTGTGTCCTCAGTGTAAAGTATAGTTTAGCAGTTTAGTTTCATTAAAGGGGTACTCTTGAAATTTTCTATCAAGTCACCTGGTTTCATGTACCTTTGTAATTTGCTTCTATGTAAGAATCTCAAAGCTTCCAGTTGCTGTATGTCCTGCAGGAAGTGATGTTTTCTTTCCAGTCTGACACGGTGCTCTCTGCTGCCACCTTTGTCAATGTCAGGAACTGTCCAGGGCAGTAGCAAATCCCCATAGAAAACCTCTCCTGCTCTGGACAGTTCCTGACATTGACAGAGGTGGCAGCAGAGAGCAATGTGTCAGACTGGGAATACACCACTGCCTGCAGGACATACAGCAGCTGATAAGTTCTGGAAGACTGGAGATTTTTAAATAGTAAAGTACACATCTATATAATGTTCTGACACCAGTTAATTTCAAAGAAAAATAATTTAGCTAGTGTACCCCTTTAAAGGTGAATGGATCTGAGTTGTAATACCACAGACGGCACGACAAGGTGCTTGCTTCTTTTTTTGGGGAAGAAAACCATACAATGTATCTCTAATCCTGGATAATTCCATAAAATGGACTCATGACTGTTCATCTGTCCCTTTCCTTGTGTGCCACAATCATCTTTGCTAGCAGCACACAAGGGGTTAAACTACAGAAATTTGTACAGTAAATTTGTACAGTATAAGCAATCAGTTGCTTATACAATTTACTGAAATTCAATAGCATTGCATTAAACTGACGAATCGGTGATCTGCTAGTGCAGTCTGTGAGAGCAGATCACAGCTGGCAGCCATGGAGACCTAATCAGGGCCGTCTTACCCATTGGGCATGGTAGGCAGCTGCCTGGGGGCCCTTGCGTCCTAGGGGGCCACTG